>NW_027328813.1:0-184850 GCF_048564905.1 Vicugna pacos | reverse complement strand
ATCAATTCACATCTTACTTCTTCAAAACAATGAAACAAATTTAATAAGGGCGCATTTGTCATCAAATAAAAGGAGGACCAAACATGTTCCTCAAAAGCAAGGATTTCAACAGGTATCAAACACCAGTGGGTGATGAGCTAACAAAGCAAATATTCCAAAAAATTAGAAAATAAAAAATGACTAAGATAATAGATGGATCAAAACAGCTGTTAAGTTGTTGCTTTTTAAAGCGATGGAGACTGTACGGAGGGCAATCTGGCTATTTCCAATGCAGGGTGTGCACAGCCCACATTTTCAGAAGCAACAACATGCTCACTGGGCAGTACAAGTGAAAAAGGAGTAAAGAAAAAGGAAAAGAGGAACAAGAGAAAATTAGAATCACACAAGAACAAAAATAATTTTGACTGCATGTACAAGAATTTATGTGAGTGTGTGAGGCCAGGGACGCGGGGATGGTGAGGCCCAACCTCACCTCCTGCTCAAGGGAAAGCAGGGGCCTGAGGGGAGCGGCGCTGCCGGGGGACCACAACGTGTTCAGCTCCCCTAACCAAAATTCGACCTACAAGCGACTAGGCAGCTTTTGAGCTACAAATTATTGTCGCATTTCAGTCTGAACCGTTTTACTCACTTCCACCAAGAGTAGCAGGAGAGAATGAGGCTCTGCTCCTGCACCAAAGCATTGTTTAAAAAATTAATGACTGTGGAATAGTAAAAGAAACAATGGAGTAAAAGTGACTGGAGGAGAATGTGCTTGACCCGAGCTCACTGGCCGCGTTATCTCAATGACGTTCAGATGCTGGCTGAGCCCTTATGGTACCAGAATAGACAGACCCACAAGGAGGCAGGTTTAATGCGCTGAACCACTGTGGGCTAAGTACACATCCGGCTACTCCGCCAAGTCCCAAGGGCAGACTTCAAAAGGCAAAAACAAGCTGGCATCCTCTGGTGGGTCTGCAGACTCAGAGACAAGCATTTGTTGAGCAAAAATGTCACCAGTGCCTCCTATGACAAAAGAAGTGGCACTGGCGTGGGGGCTGGGGCAGGGCTCCAGGCTTCCACTGCTCACTCACCAGTCTGTCCAGGGGGAGAAGGTGGTCCCTGCTTAGGTTTCGCTGATGCACCTACTTGACTAATGTCTGGGGCCTCAGCAGGAGTTGACAGATGAGGTGAACGGAGCGAGACTCTGTGTAGCACGGTGCTGGGAGCTATGCCCTCAGCAGTGCCCAGGCTCCTAAACATGCCAGCTCATCTCCAAGAAGCAGATGGGGAGTGCGGGCATGTAGATCACAGGGCCCTGTGAGGACAAGTACAGATCATGGCCACGACATGCCTCTCCTCTTCCTTAAGCCATAGAGGTATTTCTGGGGAGGAACAGAAAATTCATCCAGAGCCTGCTAGGTGGGCTCTCGCAGGTGGGACTAGTGTCCCCTGTGCTTCTCACTCACAGGGCTGGTCTAGACATTCTTTTTATTAATTCCCTAGCATCTTCTCCTCCAACTTACCAACAACCAGAAAGTAGGATCTGATCTTAGGTAAGTTCAAGAATCACAGAGCACCACCTCCAAAGCGGGCCCGGTAGCACATGCCAGGTCTTCTGACCGCCACCTGTGGGACCACCATGAGCCCTCTCCAGACTCAAGGACCGAGGCCGTAGGCCGGGGGGACACAGCTTCCCTCACTCACCCCAGCAAAGGGGGACCACGTCTCGGCAAAGGCATCTCACCCTCTTCAGCCCGAGGGAAAACATGATAGATATACGGGGAAACAGAGCAGAAGGTGGGGGGTAGGCAGCCCAGAAGAGCTCATCTGTACTTCCGAGGCAAAGTGGGGCCATTGACTTAATCACAGGGACAAAGTGGGAATGAACATTTCCCTGCTCTGTCCCATACACCGTGATACGCCTTTCCCTGCATAAGGAGTTCATTAGGAAGTCCCTGGCGGTGTTTCTGATGTCCTAACTTGGCATGGTGGCTGTCGGGCAGGAAGAGACGGCCTGAGCTGAAAAGGTGCTGGGCCTGGGAGGCAGGTGACAGCGGCTCCAGCCGCAGCTCAACCAGCGCCTCGTTCTGCCTCTCGGGGCTCAGCATCTCATCTATAAGCAAAGGGATGAGCATGTACCAGGACAGGCTGCGCAACAGAAATGAAATGAGAGCCATGTAAAGAAAGTTTCCCAGTTGCCACGTTTAAAATTTGAAACAAAGAAACAAACCAACAAACAAAAAACAAATACTAGAATGTGATTTTAAGAACAGATCTTACTTAATCTACTGTATGTAAAATACTATTATTTTGACATGTAATCAATATAGGAAGTAGAGAGATAGTTTATGTACTTTTACTAGACAAGCCTCAGCGTCTGATGTGCATTTGACCTACAGTACATCTCAGCTGAGTCCAGCCTCCTCCCCAGTGCTCCTAGCATGTGGCTTTGGCTACTTTATTGGACAGCAACTCCAGGGGTCCCACCATGTTCCTGGCTGTAAAGCGGGAGTAAGTGTCCACACTAACCCTAAAAGGATCTCTCTGAAATAAAGGCGGATTCACTTTGAAATGTCTGGAAACCGGCGGGCTGCACCTCCCTCCCCCCTTGGCTACAAGATTGACTTCTTCCTTGCTGATCCCTTTCTGGATGTAGGGAAGCAATCCAGCACACAGCCAAGGTGGACTGGCTTCCAGGTAAACTTACCTGCTGTCTGTGTCCAGTCCCATGAAGTCCTCCTTCTCAAACGGGATGCAGGGGAGGGGGATCTTGTCCCCAGAATTCTTGGGGCCACCATCCAGCCACTTGGACTTGAGCAAGATGAAGAGTGACTCAGTGAAGTCCTCGATCCTCTTCTCCACCACCCTGCAGTACTCTTAGATTGAAGGCAACGTCGGTGCGTGTCTGCTCGGCTACCTCCCCATGCTGCACAAAGACAAAAAGCTGAGAGTCATTAAGCGATGCACCATACAGCTCCTCTGCATGTGGAGCTTCTCGAAGGCCTTGGCAGAGAGACATTCGGTAATGGTGACAAGGCCCACGACCTTGGGGTGTTTCTGGAAGACGCTCCACCGATTCTCGGGCACATAGCGGTGCCTGTAGTGGATACAGAGTGTCCACTGGGAGCCACAAGGGCTGATATGGCTAACCGAGGTGAGTAGCTGATAGATGCAAAAGAAATTCTCCTCTGAGATGATCTCTATGGATTGGACCACAACGGGACGAGTCTGGTGGTCCTCAGCACACTGCACGTAGTCAGGGATGCTCATGTTGCAGGCCCTGCCGAGAGGGGAGAGGAGATCGAGGTACATTCTCTGCTGTGTGCTACGGGCCCATCTGGGTTGCGGTGACCTGGTGTGTACCAGCCAGAAGACAAGGGAAGCCAAAGCAAATCCAAGGGTACAGTTTGTCCTCAGAGTCTGCATATGGCTACTGTAGCTCGGATCACATTACCCAGCTTTTGGTCTAGGCTTCCTGCCTCTGCAGAGAAAGGTCATTTCTTATTTTCTATTTCCAAGCACCTAGCAAGGCCCTGATGCAAAGTCACTGCTCAAAAATGCTGAATAAAGAAATGAACAAAGGAAATGCTTCCCCAACCCCCTTCAGCAGAATATAAAGAGAAGGACCACAGTAGGATCAAAAGATCTGGATTCCTATTCAATTTATTTGAACTCCTAAGCTTCATAATAATGGATAAGAAAACTTGCCTTGGGGTAGAGGGTACTGTTCATTGGTGGAGCACATGCTTAGCATGTACGAGGTCCTGGGTTCAAACCCCAGTACCTCATTTTAAAAAATCAAACAAATAAATACACCTAATTTCCCTCCTGAAAAAGTATTTTTTAATTCAAAAGTCAAAAAACACCTTGCAATTGACACAACATTGTAAACTTGACTATACTTCAATTAAAAAAAAAGCCTTGCCTTACAAGAATATATCTGGATTACGGATGTTTGAAAATGTAAAATGCATAGGGTACCACCTGCATAAAAGGAGGTGACTGTACACATGTTCTATCCCTCCTTTATGAGTTATACTTCCTTTGGGGAGGTTATAACCTCTCAGAGCTAATTTTCTCAGATTAAAAAATATAAACATTACCTGATTCTCAGTACTGCTGAAGAATCAGATAACTCTATGAAAGCATCTGACCCACAGAGTTTACTCAATAAATGTTTGTTGAATGAATGAATAAACAAGCAAAGTGAATGCTGCTCCCTGCCACAAACCATCATAATGGTACTGCCTGGAAATCCCAAGCCCACGTTCACCCGACTCTGCATTAACAATGTGGGTGACCTGGACAGGCCTGCGTGCTTCACGAAGCCCCAGTTTAATCGTGAATAGAAATAAGGGCAATAACACAAACCTCAAATTGTTAGTGAGTCAGTAATGAATTGTACCCCAACACTGCATGATGGAACCATTAAGAAAACTGGGCAAAGGGTCCATAGGCCCTCTCCATATAATCTCTTACTACCACATGGGAATCTACATTACATCTCAAAATTAAAAGTCTAATATTTTAAAGAGGTTATCGAAGTTAGGTGAGCTCACTGTCTCAAATAAGGAACACACAGTACAAATAGGACAATGCCCAGCCCATGAGATACACTCAGTTAACATTCCCACTGAGCCCACTAGTCCCTCCAACTTCAGAGCAAGAGGATGGGTCCTCGTGGCAACAGGCCACAGCACCTGAAGCTAACAAAGCTAATGGTGTCCACTTAAAAGAGCCCCTGTCACCACCCTTGTTCTAATTTTCTATTTGTAATTTTTTTCTTTTCATTAAATTGGAACTCCAAATTGCATAGAATTCTTACCAGATATCATGATGGCAGCCCTTCAAAACCTGACCACAGAGATCATGATGGCAGCCCTTCTTGGTGAAACAACAAAATGAAAAGCCATTTCCACAAGACCTCTGTGTAAATCTACTAGGGAACTTCATCCTGGACTGAGGAAGAGGACTGGGGAGTAGGGGGTAAACTGGGACACGGAGAAATATGGGCCACCTGTCCCACAATGGACTTTAGACTCACCCTCACCCTCCAGGAACTTCTAAATACACACAGACAGAGTGCTATGGACAAGAATTTTTTTTAAACAAATCCCTGAATCCCTAGCAGATCTTGTTTCTACCGAGACACAAATGTCTTATTTGTATAATGTTTCACAGAAGCCTTAAAATATTATCACCCCAACTTGACACATCAAGAAACTGAGGTAGAGAAGTTTATCACATTCTACAAGATTAGAGAGAGGCCACGTCAGACACCGTATTTAAATCCAAGTCCCTGCTCCGTTGCTCACACTAGAAAGTGTCACATACTGCCTCTTTCCTGCCCTCTCCCTGCAATAAATCTCTGAAGAGTCTTTTCTGTGTCACCTGCAATCTAAATCACATCAATTTTTCACAAAGAGCTATGTCACTCCTTGGAGGACATACCAAAATCTAAAGGGTTGGGTTGAGAGGAGATATTTGCATTTTCTGTTTCTCAAAGGAAACATGGCTTTAAAAGAAACTGAAAAGTATTTATCTAGTCTAAGCGCTCATTGTGCACAGAAAGAAACGGAGGCTCAGAGGAGAAGAGGAAAGGGCGTTATTAACAAATATTGCCTCAGTGCAGCACTAAGCCAGCCCTGGGCACTTCTGGGGGAGGATCTGGAAGGCCCAGGAAAATGAGTGTTAGAAAATAGAAAGAGAAGAAGAATATAAGGTCCCGTCTCTACACCACCATACCATGAATTTCCACCAAATTACCCAGTATGGGTGCAGCCAATAGTAAGGTTGTCTAAACAGGTTATTGAAACCTGGAATTCTCAACCATAGTGGAAATTCCAGCATTTACTGTGCTTTTTTCCCAGTTCAATCATCAATTCAGTGGGCATTCTGTACCAGGGACTACACGAGACCTGGAGTTCTCCCAAATAAAGATCTCTATTACCACGTGTGCAAACCACATAAAGGCAACCAGAAGAAAAGCGCCCACAGATAAGATGGAATTACTGAAACTGAAAGCAGCCAAAGAGCATATATTACTAGGAAAAATGGTGCTCCTATAAATGGACTCATGGACATAGAAAGCAAACTGTATTTAGCAGGCAGGAAAGGAGGGATTAACAGATACAAATTAGTAAATATAAAATAAATGACAAGGACCTGCTATATAACACAGGGAACTATATTCAATTTCTTGTAATGAGTTATACTAAAAACAATCTAAAACATATGTATATACATATGCATATGTTTATAACTGAATCTCTGCTGTACACCTGAAACTAACATTGTAAATTGACTACACTTAAATAAAAAATAATTTAAAAAATAAGTAAAAATAAAAGCAACGCCATTAAGAAAAAATAAAAGAACACTCTAATCCCCTTAGCTGTAGGTGGTGGAGAATTCTGGTTGTAAACACCAAGTCCACTGGATCACTCCAGCAATGGCTGTCACTCTTTCTGACCATCAGAGAGTCACTTGCTTCACTGAGGTTTCTTTTCTCTTCTGTGAAAGGCTACAGCTGCAACTAACGATGTATAGAATCTCATCATTCACAAGCCCAACAAGTAGTGAGGACTTCCCATGGGCCAGGCTCTGGACAGAGGAAAATATAGGGTCCGAAATATATTCATGGGTAGAAGAAGTTTGTGCCATAAAGACGTTAATTCTTCCTGTTTTGATAGACAGATTCATTGCAATTCTGATTAGAATTCCTACCAGATTTTTCTTGGAATGTAACAAGTGAATTTATGGTCAAGATTAGCCAAGAAATTTCTTTAGAACCACCACTGGGGAGGGGTGGATAGGTCATTAATTTCCACTGCTCTTTCTGAAGTGATAAAAACGTTCTGGAATAATAATGGTTGCACAACTGTGAATATGCTAAAAGCTGCTGAATTTTACCATTTAAATGGATGTACTTCATGGTGTGTGAACTATATCACAATAACGCTGTTATATGAAAAAATATTTCTTGACAAATATTTTTCTTTTTATACCACTAGTCTGTCCCACAATTTAAGAAAAACAAAAAACCAATACAAACCAAACTGTGCCAGGAGTTCTTTAGGACTGCAATATCCCTGGGTCTCCAAGGCCTCTGGTGATGCTGTTCCTGTTAACACACACTAGCTGGGCTGGGCTAGCTAGGGACTGTAACTATCTTTTTAAAATTGACTGTCACACGTTTCACCCTTGGAGAGGGAAGGAAGGAGGATATCACAGCTTCATGCCTTCAGCTCATTTTTAACAGAACCAAGCCCTGCTTTCACCACTGTTAATCCCTCTCACTATAAAAACACGTGACATCAACAAGCACCGCCATCATAACACCTGAAAGTGTTCAAGATACTTACCTGCGGCAGAAACACTGAGGGAGGAGACAGAAGCTTGCTCAGCACTGATGCTCCCTTTTCCCGACTCCACCAGGTGAAGCTGGGCGCTACAGCCAGAGGCTCTCAGTCCGGGGAGCAGCACACACGCCACTGAGCTGGTCCTGAGGGAGGGTGAAAGGGAAAGGAGGGCAGCCCTAGGGGGGAGGGAAAGGGGGGGTGCGGGCTGCAGCCCCGCTCGGAGGCCAGCCCCAGCCCCAGCCCAAGCCGCCCGCCCCGTCCGGGTGTGCAGACCCCGCCCGCCCGGGACACAGCCCGCCCAGTGGTGGGGACGGGTCGGCGGCCTAGGAGAGGAAGCCCGGGAGGGGAGGACTCGCGGGCGGGAGAGGGGAAGCGGACGCCAGCCGCGGACTGAGGGGAGCCCGGCTGGGCCAAGAGGCGCAGGGGCACACCTGGCCCTGGACAGCTGTGGCCGGGACGCCGGGGCAGGTGGCGCGGGCAGAGGGGTCTGGCCCGAGCAATCCAGCTGAACACACGCTGACTGGCGCCCTGGGGGGCTGTGACACGCCGACCGCCCTCCCGCAGCCGCCTCACCCCTTTCCCGATATCCCCTCACCTTGCACTTCCACAGCCAGAGGCCCCGGCCCCAGGCAGTAGCCAAAGGCCTACAGGGCGACAGAGCTGAGAAGCCATTGGGGCCGATCCCCGGCTCGGAGCTGGAGCTTCCAACCCGCGGTCCAGCTGGCAGCAACTGCGCATGCGCAGGAGGGCCAGCGATCCGCTCTGGGTCCTGAGAGGGAAGGGGAACCGAGGGAGGGAGAATAGGGGAGGAGGAGGGGAGGCGGGGAAAAGTGGAGGGAGACACATGGACAGGAGGAGCAGAGGGAAGGCAGTTATCTGGAATTGGGAGGGGAGTAACAGAGATGGGGAGAAAGCGTTTTACCTCTTGTGGCACCCCGAAGGAGGCAGCAGTCCTGCCTATACACCCTTCTCTTACCCGTCATTGCCCACAGCTCATATTTTACGTCCCTGGCCCAGCCCTCCAGCTAAGGTCTCTGCAGAAACCCTACGGGTATCATACCCGTTGCCCCCACAAGGAGCTAGGTTTACTGTTGCTCAGGGAACCAAGCACCCGCAGGTGTTGTTTCTCAGAACTACCTTGGGAAGAGTACATATTCCCCTTTTACACGCTGGGAAACAGGCAGGCACGATCTCTGCCTTAGCTCCACTGTCCCAAATGTTGGGCTGGCAGGGAGCGGGAGGTAAAATGTCAGAGCCCCAGAAGGAGCAGACTGCCTGAGTGTTGGTGTAGAGTCCCCATCCCTCCTGGGTAAACCACACCCCAACCTCGGGGAATAATCAAGGGCTCACCGTAGGCCCCTGTGTGTGGGAGAGCTGCCCTCAGTCCCAGTGTCCAACTTGCTAGGTAGGTAGAAGTGTTATTGAGTCCAAATTCATTCTCCTCAGTGCAGGACAGGCCAGTAAGTTGGGAGACCAAGTGTTGGGGCATGGAATAGCAAGTTTCTGTAGACCTAGATGGCAAACTAATGTCCTGGAAAACCATCTCCCCAAGTCAGAATTCAGGCTGCTTTCCTATGTGCTTGGTTTTTGCAAACTTCTTGGTGTAGGAATTCTTTGTTTTTAGAATCCTTTGTTCTTGCAGCTATCTCCCTGGGTCAGATCCCTGTAAACCTCCAACAAAACAAACGTTATTTTCTATTCTGCAACGTGTTATCTTTATATGATTGGAAAAGTGTTAAATACCCTTAAAGGTCAGAGCCTTCAGAATAGGCTCGCCTGTATATTTTAGGCTCTAGGCAACATTGTTTTACAAGCAAGAAGAAGCCTAGGAGACAGAGCACAGGGTTAAAGTCAAAGGAACAGATCTAATATGGAGTCAGATTTCTTCTTTTCTATTACTGTGGCAGAAGCCACTTGAGGATTTAAATCCCTTAAAGTTAAAAATAAGTAAAACTTTAAAGGAATTTACATACATTGGTGGGAACTTGCATAGCATATCTGGAAAAGCACACAAAGGATTGTAAACATTGGCATCTCCAGGGAGGCGTGTAAGAACAGAGGATGAGGGAAAACTTCTTTCACTTGAGTATTTTTTGCTCTGTTTGAATTTTTTTAACCATATGCATATATTTCTTTTTCAGTTAAAATAAATGTGTAATGGAGCAAAGGAGTAACTAGCTCAGCAAATACAGCAGCCATAGACTCACTGAGTCATCATTTTCGATTTAAGCCAGGAAGCATTGATTGTCTCTCTCCTATGTGACCAGTGCTGTTTTAAAACATTTTTATATATATTTTTTTATAAAATAATAACATGCTATCCCTCACCCCTGCTCAGGGCTGGTGGGAAACCAACTGAGTTTTTACTGAGTTGTTTTCCAAGGAGTAGAGATGAGTTATAAACAGAACACAACTTCAGGGCAAAACAGGCGGACTGGTTTTCCAGCAGGCCAGATAGCGATGACGGGTTTTCAATAGAGGCGCACAGAGGCTGAGAGAGAAAGCCTCCAGGACTCTACAGAAAGCTGCCCACAGTGCCTTCTCCATGGCACTACTGAAATAGGAAAGAACAAATCTGACTCCATATTAGATCTGTTCCTTTGACTTTAAACCTGTGCCCTGTTTCCTAGGCTTAGTCTTGCTGTTTCTGCACCTTTTGTGAAACAATGTTGCCTAGATCCTGAAATATACAGGAGACCCTATTCTCAAGGCTCTGACTTTGAAGGATATTATCACTTTTCCATTCGTATAAAGATAACAAGATACAGAATAGAAAATAACATTTGCTTGTTGGAGGTTTACACGGATCTGACCCAGGTGAAGAGCTGCAAGAACAAAGGATTCTAAAAACAAAGAATTCATACACCAAGTTTGCATCAACCAAGCATTCCCGCTTCCCCTTTTTAATATAAGAAGAGCCTGAATTCTGACTTGGGATGATGGTTCTCCAGGACATTGGTCTACCATCTTCTCCACTGGCTTTACAAATTAAAGCCGCTATTTCTTGCCCCAAATCCTTGTCTCCTGATGTGTTGGCCTATAATGCACGAGTAGAACAAGCGTGGACTCGGAAACACAAACATACATTGAAAGTACGCATTTGGTATATTAAATGACCTGCTTCCACTCGTATTCCTGAGGTTTTCTTCTCTTGACCACTCCTACTTTATTTATGAAAAACCTGTCATGTGGACACATTTCCTTCTCTAGCCACTACCCTTCCATGTAAAAACTGATGCCAAGAAGGCAATGGAAGTTGCTAGAAGGTATTACCTGGCCAAAAAAGAGCAGAAGTGGGTTCTGGCTGATGTTCAGGAGCAGGCCGGGGCACCTGACAAGATGTCATAAGTACGGATAGACAGCTGGGCACCAAAGGAGAAGCTTCTAAACTTCCATGAGGGACTTGGATAGGAAGGAACAGTCCCAGACTATAGCTCTGATCCCACCACGAGCTTCCTGGGCAAGGCTGGGCAAGTCATTTAAATTCTCTAGACCCGTGCTGTCCAACACGGGAGCCACCAGCCACATGCAGGATTATGATGTTATTCTGTAGCCAGACAGAATTATAAAAAACACTTTATTGCAAAGGGTCAGCAGGTATAATATTTAAAAACATTATTGGTTATCTTGCCTTAACAAGTTATTTTTGTATGTCTAGCTTTCTGTGGGTTGTAATGCCTGGGACTAAAGTTTCCCTTACAGTGAGGTATTTTGAAATTATAAGTTACTGGACACAGTACACTCATATCACAGTTGAAAAAAACTGATTAAATAAGCAAGGTGATCTGACTTAGTAGTTATGAGCAGGGGCTCTGGGGCCAGCCTGCATAAGTATTAATTCTCACTCTCCCTCCAGGGAGTTCTGTGTGAATCTTGGACAAATTATTGTTGCTGTTGTTGTTGTTGTTGTCGTTGTCATTGTTATTGTTTGTGCCTCTTTTCCTTACCTTTTAAATAGCGAGGAAAATGTAGACTCTATCCCCTACAGTGTTGGCAGGATTAAATGAGTAAACGTCTGTGCTGCCCACTTCCCTGGGTTTCAGCATTCTCCAGGCAATCAGTGCAAAACACAGTGGCATTCTCCACTGTCTTCGTCAGTCTGGGATTCTGTAACAAATTACCGTGTGTCGGGTGGCTTAAACAACCAGCATATTCCTTATGGTTTGGAGGCTGAGGCTTTCAAGGTCAATGTATCTGGGAGAGGATTGCCAGCTTGAAGATGGCTGTCTTCCCACTATCTTCATGGCCCAGAGAGGAGAGAGAAGCAAGCACTTTGGGGCCCTGTATAAGAACACTAATACCATTCATGAGGGCTCTACTCTCATGACCTCATTTTATCCTACTAATCACCTCCCAAAGGCCCCGCATCCCTATATCATCACCCTGGGAGATGAGGTTTCGACATATGGATTTTGAGGGGATGCATTCAGTCCACACATCGGCTAACTCTCCCAAACATGCAGTCATCAAACCTGTAGCTAATTTCAAAATAATGTTTATATCTCTCTGCCCATTTCCATTCCTACATCTACTAACACTGAAGCCCTGCTACATTTTATTTCTTATTTTCCTTGTGAGGTTTAATTGATTCCTCTAACTCCAAGGATTCGCTCACTCCAGTCTGCTTGACAGCCCTGCCAGGTAGGTCTTCCTTAAAACACCTTCCCACTTCACCTGGTTGTTTTTTAGGTGTAAATGTCAGAATTCTCTCCACACCCCATCCTAGACCTTTAATCCCTTACACTACCACTCACTATGTTATTTTCCTATTACCACTGTAACAAATTCCCATAAGCTTAATAGCTTAAACCAGCACAGACTTATTAGCTTATGGCTGTGGATGTCAGAGATCCAACATAGTTCTCATTGGGATAAATTCAAGATACCAGCAGGGTTCCTTCCTTCTAGAGGGTCTAGAAGAGAATGTTTCCTTTTTTTTTCCAGTTTACAGAGGTCACCCACCTTCCTCAGCTTGTGCCCCTCAACTTCCTCCATTTTCATGGTCAGCAGCCTTTCTGAACATTGCTCCATCGCTACACCTCCCTCTGATTTTAAACTCAGCTGGGAAATATCCTCCAATTTAAGGACCCCTGTGATTACATTCAGCCCACCTGGACAATCCAGACTACTCACCCTATTGTCTCATCTCAGGATCCCCTTGTCCCATCCCACTCAGGCAGTGTGTATGTGGCTGTGACATTCACCTTGTGTAACATTTCCTCATGAGCAATTTATGGTTCAAGGCACTTATAAGTGACTTTTTGTTTTTCTTCCTTATCCTTTCTACATTCAGTTTGTCTGGTGAGATTATATGAATCCATTTTATTTGTGCCCCTGCACTAATCTATAATAATGTATCATGGGTTTAAAGGCTAACTAATAGACAATTTAGGAGACAGAAATCCTCTAAGATTTTTAATCCTAAAATATCTGTCATCCCTTTTGCCATGTACAGTAACATGTCACAGGTGGCTACCCTGTGGCCGGGGAGGGACATGATTCTGCCATCACACTCCCCTCATTCTCACCAATGTGCTGATCAACTAACCAAGGATCTATGCTCTCCAATTCACTCACTTCCTCCTCCTTTCCATTGACTATCCTGTTCCCACCGCTTCCTTCATTCACCACATCAGGATTTCATGACCACATTCTCCCCTAAATGAAATGGGTATCTTGCATCTAATGTCTGACAGCTGTTCTTATTGTATATGCACACACTGACCTACACATAATCCCGTCCATCTCTTTATTTTCCTAGAATCTTCCAGAAGAATCAGTTCCATGATGATGATGATGATACTGACAATGATGACAGGGGCCTCTCAAGGATTCTGATAAAGAGGGAATCGATAAAGGGAGGGAATCATTGCAAAATTGCCCCAGAAACAGGCTTAAAGGTAAATAACTCTTATAGTGTTTAATGAAATTGACTAATATTTAACTATTTTTAAGACTTTATATCACTGAATTTAAAATTTTAACGGGAATTTTCATTCACCACTAACCAAGATTCAACTCTGGGACCAAAATCTAAGGATTTCTGTCTTCTAAAAAATTGTCCACTAGCCTTTTAAACACGTGATCCTTTTAAAAAGTTTAGTGCTGGGCTGAAAATAAGCAGGATTCATATAATCTCACGAGACACAGTGAATGTGGAAAGACTAAGAAATAAAAACAAAAAGCCATTCATAACGTCTTGAACTTTATGTTGCTCACAGGAGAAAATGTTTGCCAATGTGTGTGTCACATCAACATGACGACTGAGTGGGATGGGGAAGCTGATCTTCCTCATCAGTCATTTATGCTGATTTGTTAGATGCCAAAACAGTTTCCTCATTGAAATTGCTTCTAACAAGTATGGAAGAATTTAGGTTCTACCAAAAGCAGGCTAAATAATTTCCCCTGCTTTCAGGTCTCTGGACTGAATGTCCCCACAAGAAGGACATGGTTATGTTTCATAGGGAAGTCTTCCTGAGAAGCAACAGGCTTTTCTAGGGCAGAACTGCAGGGCCCCCCATGGAGGGCTGGAGGAGGTCTAGAGGGGACACTGGAAAAACAGCAGGAGTGAATTCAGATACTGCTGCTCAGGTCGCCAAAGACAGCATTGCTATCTCTAAGGATATGACATTCTCCCAAATTTTCCATGAGTGAAGGAGCCTGTGAACACTAAGCAGGTTGTTAAGACACAGCAGCACATAATTTGCGTGACAACACAATTAGAGTATGATTTGATATTTGCAAAATAACTAGCCCATTGTTCTTTGAAACTGCAGCAGTAGCAATAGAAATAAAAAAGACTGAGCCGTCTTGGAGACAACAATCAATAAACAATTCTAAATCTGCAGAATTCCTTGACAATATTCAAGCAATGAGCTAGATGTGTGCTGCAGATACCTCTTACTGCAGGGCTCACTCCTGCAAAGCATAGAACTAGTTTCTCAGCACACAGAGGGAACCAAGTCAAGATTCCTAATCTTTTGAGATTTACTAAATGGCTGGAAAGGTCAGACAAGTACATACAGGCAAATATGATTAAATGGAATCAAATAATATCAAATGTGATTTGAGCACAGACGAAAGAGAAATTCCTTTCACCTGGGATCTAGAGAGACTTCTTCAGAAAATGTGGCTTTGGAGACGGCCAAAGACATGGGTGGAATTTTGGCAGAACAGGATGTAAGGAATTTAAAAACTTATTCTATAATTCATATAAAAATTCAAAGGATCCCAAAAATCCAAAACAACTTTGAACAAGAAAAACAAAGTTGGAAGACTTGCACTATCTGATTTTCAAACTTTTTTTGTAAAGCTACAGTAATCAGAAATTAGGGTGTTGGTGTAAAACAGGAAAATAGAATAATGGAACACAATAGAATGTTCAGAACTAAACCAAGACTTATACAGACAATTGATTCTCAAAAAGGATGCTGTGGAGAAAGGATCTTTTCAGCATGTAGTGCTGGAACAATTAGATCGTGATACGCAAAAAAAAAAAAATGAACTTTGATCCACACCTCACAAAATATACAAAATTTACCTCAAAATGGATCATAGATCTTAATAGGAAATCTAAAACTATAAAACAGCTAGGAGAACAAGCATAGGCTTAAGGTTTATGGCCTTGGGTTTGGCAAATTTTTCTTTGCTATGACACCAAAAGTATCATCTATTTTAAAAAGAAACTGATAGAGTGAACTTTATGAACATGAAGACTCTTCAATGCTCTTCTAAACACTGCTAAGCAAATGAAAAGACAAGCCATAGACAGAAGCTATTTGCAGATCATATATCTGATAAAGGTCTCTCTTTGTATCTGATCCAGAATAAAGAGGTCTCAAAATTCAATAATAATTCAAACACCTGAATGAATGAGGCCAGAAAACACACTTCAGTAAAGATATCCAGATGGATAATAAGCATATGAAAAGATGCTGATTAAAGGTGTCATTAGTCATTAGAGAAATGCTTTTAAAAACCACAGTGAGATACTAGTTCACATACACACTAGAATGAATACAGTTAGAAAGACTGACCTTACAAGGTGCTGGCAAGGAAGTAGAGCAACCAGAACTGATACACACCACGAGGAATTTACAATAGTACAACCATTTTGGAAAAGTCTTTAACAGATTCTTTTAAAAAGGTAAACACCTATGTACCATATAATCCAGATATTCCTCATCTGGTGCTTTAGAAAGGAAAAGCATATGTCCATACAAAGACTTATAACCAAATATTCACTGCTATTTTATTTATAATAGCACAAGTTGTAAATAACCCATGCATCCATCAAGAAGTAAATGCAGAAAGAAATGATGGTCTATACAAACACTGCTCACAATAAACTCTTCAGTAAAAACTCAGCACTAAACAATACTCTACTATAAGACAAATAAGCTATTAATACAGCAACACAGATGATTCTCAAAATAATTACACTGAATGAAAGAAGTCAGACAACATAGAGTAGATACTGCATGAATCCATTCATATAAGGATCTTGAAAATGCAAACCAATATGTTGTGATAGAAAGCAGATCAATGGTTCCCAGGGGAAGAGACAGGGAGGGAGGGAGGGACAAAAAAAGTCAGGAGAGAAGCTTTGTGGGTGATGGGTATGTTCACTGTCTTGAGTGTGGTCATGGTTCCTTGGGGATATTCTTACGTCAAAACATATTAAGCTGTACACTTTAAACGTGTGAAAATTATTTTGCCAAGTATACCTCAAAGCTGTTTTAAGAAAAAAGGCACTTTAGTCCTGATCCACCTCAGCGCCTGATTGGAGTGACATGATCAGTCCCTCACACTGTCTGCCTAACGGGAAGGTAGAAAAGCTCTCACAGAAGATAACATGGATTTTTCATTTGCAATGTCTGCCATGTAATAAAGAATTTCTAGACATGCAACATGTCCAGACTATATGACAGATAACATGAGAATAAGGAGCATTAGACAAAGGATGCAAACCCCAGGTGATGTAGGCATCAGAGTTACCAATAAAGGCTATAAAATACTTTTAATATATTCAAGAAAATAAGGAAATGATGGGAGAATAGATAACAGGGTAGAGACTTTCACCAGAGAAATATACTGGAATGTATTTTTAGGAAAAATCAAACTGATACTCTAGAACTGAAGCTTTCAGCTCTGGAAACAGGTAAACAGAGCTAATTAGGATCCCTTTTAAGTAAAACTTTCAGTAATTCTGGGTAAAATATAACAACAAAGTAACACAGAGCTAACTATGGAAAGAGAAGTTCCCTGATGACAATACAAAGAGGACACTTAAAGCCCAGAGTGGTCATCTTGTGAGCTGATGCCACCGCACCCTGGAGGGAAGGGGTTTTCATCTGCACATAAATAAGGATACAATGTCCATGTAGGAAAAAGGGTCCATACCAGATGTAGAAGACTCTTCCTCTATATCTATATAGTCAGAGACAGAGATGTAAAGTGGCAGCAGAGGTCACAGTGACACAGGGCCCTGGGCCAAGGAGTGTGAGCACCTCTGCAAGCTGGGAAAGGTAGGATGATGAATCCCTCCCAAGAGCCTAGGTGTGGAACTTAGCCTTGGCCACTCCTTGGTTTTAGCCCACTGACATTGACTTTGCACTACTGCACCCTAGAACAGTGAGAAGATGAATGTGTATTGCTTTAAGCCACTGAGTCTGTGGTCCTTTGTTACAACAGCAATAGGAAAGGAACTCAGGAACCAATATGAACTTGAACCACAGGCTGCCTTCTGTGCTGGCAGGGAGTCCTTTGTCTCTGATCCTGGGGGAGTGTCCTGTCCTCTGGCAGCATCCACAAACTACCTCATGCTAACTTGGCAGTTTGCAGAGGGTTAAATCTTATCCCTGCACAGTTCTTGATATTTAGTTAATAAAAATGATGGTGTCATCATGGGTATTTTTCCATCTTTTAAATACCCTTCAGTCTTCTAATAAAGCTACTTCTAATTAAGAGACCATGTAAATAGTTTTCAATCTTCATAATAAATAACTGTGGTTTTATCTGGTTACTTAAATTATGAATAATAATGTTCACATTTGTAAAAGTTATTAAAATCAACATTGTTTAATGAAAATATCATTTCTTTTCGCATGAACATGTATTAACTACAAGAAATGTTCCATGCTTTCTTCTACGATTTACTGTTAGAGCCTTAAAGAATAATATTTTCCTCAAAAGATATTACGGCAAAGGGATTTCTTTTGGTGGAACTGTTCCGGCATCAAATCTGGTGCATGTCTCAGGCCACTGGCAACATAGAGATGATAGAAATTAGGAGGCATTATAAACACAGAATCATTTTTAAAGGAATTAAAAAAACTGGATGTGTGTAAACAAAGAATCAGAGAATATTCTGGTGAAATAAATGTATTTTTCAGCTTAAGCAAGACATGGGGTGAATAAATCTGAAATGAAAAAACCACCCAGAGATTAGCAGCGAGTCATGCATGCAGTGTGAATGATCAAAACCAAGTTGTTTCCAAACCAGTGTGCAGGCTTGATGCCTTCATGAATCAAATCTGTGTGGCACCAGGCCACCTCGAATACATGTTGATGAGGTATTTATAAGCCCTTCACCATCCCAAATCAAAGCCCACGCACGAGCCACAAGACCATCACCTACACATTTGGAAAACACACAACATGGTGAATAGCACTTTTCTTGTTCAGTAGCCGGTGGCAGCGAACTGTCAGCAGACAGAGATACAGGGACACAGAGGCACCTCCCCTCACTCAGCTGATAAACTTCCGTGCATCCCTGGGGACAGGATTGTCATAAAATGCACCATGGATTGATCCTCCTCCTAGGAAAGGAACCGTAGTGCTGTCATTAGGTTTGAGCAGGGGTGGGTGGAGGATCTCAGAAGAGTTGTTTCAGCACACCAATAGAATTCTTGGCCACCGTGACCACGAAAGACAAGTCCCCTGCCATCCCGGTAGGCACTTGGGCTCCTGACAAAAGCTGGGCTCAGTAAAGGGTTGAGTAGAAGGCACAGACCTGAGGGATGCCCCAGCAATAGGCAGGAGGTAGGGCCTGGTTTATACTGCTCTGGGTGTATCCCAGACTCATCCGAATACGAAATCAGAAATTTGCAAAACAGCAGAGCTGGGGTGGATCATCTACTCCAGACTCCTCACCTTACAGTTAAAAGGGTGGCAACCCTGACAGGCAAAGCAACGTGCTAAAGGCAGAGCGTGGAAGTGGCAGTGCCAGATGAAACGCAGCGTGCAACCCCCGTTCAAGGCCGCTGACTCTGACGACGGGGCCAAGGTTTCCAATGAGGAGAATAAGACAGTGTAAATACTTTGTTCCCCCTAAAACCCCAAATGTTTTTTAAAGGCACAAAAACTCACCTTAACTAGATCTCTTCTGAGGGGGCTCTCTTCTGCTTCTTCGTCTTTCTGTCTCCATTTCCCTCTCTCAGACACAAACACATTCAGTTTTGTGAAAGGGGACTTCCTTCCATACAAAGACAGACTTCACATCTTCAGAAAGATACCTGAGAAAGCACGTTTCTCAATTCAAGTCTTTGTGTGAGTTCTGGGCAACTGGCTTATTTTCTAGAACAATCGGTAGTTACAAAATCAGGAAATCATCTTCCACAAAGGCAGAGTTCTGGTCCGTGTTGATAAAGTTGGGGATGTCACATTTCATGAGTCTGTTCGGCTCCTCCTCTGGCCACCTGCTGCATCTGATGGCTTCCTGGAGCCGAATAACACTGTAAAGGGCTATGGTAGGGATACCAGCTTTGGCCTTGTCCAAGTGGTCCACTTCATTGATGTAACAGTGAAAGAGGGACCTAGATTCGTCATTGCACTGCCAGAGAACACCTTGGGCAGCAGCGGTCTTCCAAAGTCTGACACAAAGCTGTTGAGTCTAAATCTCTTCTCGGGAGACTCTGCATTGCTACAAAGAAAACCAAAATAAAATATCGTTCACAGTGTAGCTCGGTGACCTGAAGAATCATAGTTTTTGCCATCTACTGAGAGTAAATCCCTGCACAGAGCATGCTGACATGCACTGGAATTGAAAGACATCACTTCTGAACACATACAATTAAACCCAAGGCAAAAGTCTAAAGTGAGGGCCCATGGACCATCCTAAAAAGACATCGTTCCCTGAGAATCCTCAATATTGGTGCCTCGCACACCAGTGTTTCTCCGTGGGACACTCAGATCTCTTCATCAGGATTCGTTAAAGTGCTTCTTAAAATGCAGAATCCTGGGGTGCACACCCTCAGAGTCTCCAGAGGTAGCGACTGGTAGTCTGTATTTTCATAGCCACCAGGATAACTAAACATGCTCAGGTTTAGCACCGCAGTCTACATCGGGTCACCTGAGCATCGACAATTCTGTCTCACGGGATGGGGGGTGCCATGTGTGTCAGGGTGCTGTCCTACCCATGTGTCTCCCCTGATTCTCAGAACTGACAGTGCTGCCCCATTGGGCACGAAATACCACCGTTTCACAATGCATACGCAGGGCGCCCGACTGAAAAACAATCAGTGATAGGAGAGGGGACAAAACTCAGCTTCCTGTTACCTTGTTTCACTTACTGTGGGACGAGTGATCAATTCAAGGGTAATAAATCAGTGAATGAGTGAATAACATGACTCGCGTTAGTCCCACGAGTGCCTGGAAGAGCAAGCCTGGGCACATTGAGAACCATAACAGCCCATCTACTTAAATGTCATCCTCCACAGATCTATGTAAAGGTTACTTCCACCCAGGCAGTGACTCCAGAAGGGCAAGAATCATGTATGAACACACTCTCAAATCCAGAACAGAACCTGACAACAATTAGGCTCTGGAGTCTGTGTTTAGCGAGTGTGGAATCTCAGTGATTCCAGCTCTTACACCTTGCCTTCCCATCCCACCACACACGATATGGCCCTTATGTCCAGTTCTCCCGGGGCTGGGGCCACGGAACCCATTTATAGGACTGGAAGAATCTGATCATTTAAACCATCCCCCAGATTATCATCAAGAGTCACCTGCATTTCAGGGATCAGTAATCCCAGAAGCTTTGCAGTTCAGGCAGCTGAGGGATTTTTATATCAGCTCTGTCTTCTACTGTGACTGCCTGGGTGACATCAGACAAGGAATTCTGAAAAGCCTGAACTTTTCCTTTCAGGAATAATCTAATTAACAAATCTCGTTGACCACTCAACAAATGTGATGTGAAGATCAATAATTTACACAGGAGTACAACATTCACTAAGTCGTGGATTTAGAATCAGAGGAAAATCATTTTAGAAAGATTGACAGAATGTAGCTTTAATGCGAATTTAAGTATTCTTACCTTTCAGTAAATCATCTTCCCCTACTTATCACTTCACCCAAGTTTAAAAGATGTCTGAGAACAGGGATGAGAGTGCCAGCAATCTGAGACCCAATAACCTAAAATGTCACCTAGGAAAAAGAGGGGAGTAACACATTTTTAAAAAGCATGGCAAGGATGGCGGGGCCATCCCCAACCCCAGACTAAGAAGCTCTGAGTAATAGCTTTCCTGCCTGCCTGGGGCATCAGCTGATGTGAAAATCCACCCAGAAACCTCACTGTCCAGCAGCTCTTCCATAACACAGGCTACACTTTCTCAGAATTAAGAATTGCGTCCAGTAACCACTTCGCTGAAGAATAAAGACAAAGGAGAACAAGAGAGTTCTGCCCCTCCCAAGGGAGAGCCCAGACCTCGGGCTGCATGCACTGCGCCCACCTCCCTGGAGAAGAATAAACTGGAGAAGGGCGTTCTGCGAAACTGCGGCAGCAAAGGTTGAGATGGGAACAAATTGACCAGCTGGCCAGGGACAGCCCCCTCCGTCGCTGCCTTGGCGGCTGCCTCAGCCCTCTCAGCCCATCCTGCCCACCTCTGGTGGCTAAGCTGTCAGGGAAATTGCTTTGCGACCTGGAGCAACAGAGGCTGCCCTCAGGCCAATCTGCGGAAAAGATGGGAGCTAAACCCCCAGCTCCCGAGCGGCAGGCTCCATACCCCCGCCAACACCCCGACGCCCCCGCACCCTACCGCAACCCCGGGGAAATATGACCCGAAGAAGTGTGACCTGGGAACGAGGGGCAGCAGAGGCCGCCCCCACGTCAGGCCTGCAGAGAGATTGGAGCTTATCCTCCAGCTCTCCAGGGGCAGCCCCTGTCCTCTCCACCTCCTGATCTCACCGCGCCCACCTTCCAGGAGCAGTCAGACCAGGTGTGGGGTGTCAGGCGAATCTTGCGCCAGAGAGGACGTCCCCAGGCCAGGTCAGGGGAGAGGAGAAGAAGTGGCCCCATTAGGCGGGGCAGCCGGCCGTCGCAACTGCCTCTGCCCCTCGACCGCATCGGGCCCGTCTCCCAGGAGCAAGCTGACCTGGAGACGGGCATCCGGCTTCTTGGGCAGCAGAGGACGCCCCCAGGATTGGTCACGGGGAAGAGGAGAGCAAATTGACAGGCTCCGCGCTGCAGGTCTTCTACCCCCGCCATCGCCACCCCCGCACCTTAAAGGCACCGCCCAGGGCGCCCCTCCCCCAGCAGGCTGAGTGGGACAGGTGCGTCTGGTGACCTGGGGCAGGAGAGGCCACTCCCACACCAGGCCATCGGGGAGACGGGAGCCAATCCACCAGCTCCCCAAGGCAGCCCCTACCCCCGCAGCAGCCACCACTCTTGCCCATGACCTCACAGTGGCCTCCTCTAGGGAGCAGGCTGACCTGGAGATGGACGTCCGACGAACTTGGGACAACAGGGACCGCCCCCAGGGCAAACCATGGGGGGAAGTGGGAGCAAATGGACAAGTTCCATGGGAAAACCTGCCGCTGCTGCCACCACCCCCAAAGTACCAAGTCCAACTCCCGGGGTCAGGCCGACTAGGATACACGCGTCTCATAACACAGGGCAACAGCGACCGCCCCCAGGACAAGACGCGGGGAAGATGGGAGCAAATGGTCCGCTCCCCCGCTGCAGGCCCCCGACCACCGCCACCCCTGCACCCTGACTACCCTGCCTCCCGCCCCCAGCAGGCAAAGTGGGACAGGGGTGTCCCGGGACCTGGAGCAGCAGAGGCCGCCTTCAGGCCACGCGGTGCAGACATGGAGCTAATCCACAGTCTCCTCCGGGGCAGCCTCCCTATGCCTGCAGCCACCACCTTACCAGCCCCCTGACCGCACCGCACCCATCTCCCAGGAGCAAGCTCACCTGGAGTCGGACCTGAGGCAAATCTCCGGCGGCAGACGTCGCCCCCAAGCCAGGCCGTGGGGGAGAGAAGAAATGGAGCAACTCCCTGGAACACATCCCCTGCCCCTGCCGCCTCCGCCGCCGCCTCCCAGGAGCAAGTTCATCTGGAGACCCGCGTCCCGCCTCTAGGGCAGCAGAAGCCGCCCCTGGCTCCGCCTCTGGGGAGAGCGGAGCGAATTGATCGGCTCCCCCGCGGCAGCCTCCCTCCCCCCGTGGGTCCCGCACCTTAACGGCCCCGCCCCCACTCCGCACTCAGCAAGCTGAGTGGGACAGGAGTGTCCGGCGACCTGGGGAAGAAGAGGCCGCTCCCAGGCCCAGCAGCCGGGACAAGGCAGCTATTCCACCCGTTCACCAGGGGTAGACCCGCTCCGCCCCTCTGCCGCTGCCACTGCCTTCTGACCTAACCGCCCCACCTCCCAGGAGCAAGCTTACCTGGAGTGCAACATCTGGCGAATCTCCGGCGGCCAAGCCCCACCCCAGGCCAGGCTGCAGGGAAGAGAAGAAATCGATCGGCTTGCCCGGGCAGCCTCCCAACCGCCACCGCCGCCGCCGCCGCCCAAAAGCATTGCAATAGCCTACCGGGGTCAGGCTGACTGCAAGGATGTGCACTTGCCTTCTTATCCTGGCCAGGTCCCTGAGCACCTCCCTGCATCCCTACACTCCCTGCACCTCTGCACCCCTGCTACTCTCTGCAATTCTGCATCCCTCCACCCCCACATCCCCTGAAATGCCTGCGCCCTCCACAGCCCCTGCACCCCTGTCACCAGTTACACTTTTGCACTGCTTACACTCCTGCACCCCTGCATGTCCCACACACCACCTCTTGGGCCTTTGGCAGAGTCTCTGCTGTTAGACCAATGCACAGTGACTCACTCTTTGCCAGTATATGATGCATCAGTGGACGTCAGGGGTTGCCTGCAGGAAGGTACATGTTCCCGGTCACTAGCCTGGGCCACTAGGGTGATCTCTGTGAGGTCACCCAGGACGGGTTCAGAGATGCTGTTCTCTGGGAAGAGAGGAGTTGAAACCGGTCTTGAGGGCAGAGCTGTGCTCACCAGGCCGTCCACGCTTCATGTTTTACACAGGGCTTCGGAGAAGTGAAATGGATCCGGCCAAGTAATACCGGCCTGCTGTGAGCCCACCTCAGTCCTGGGCTCTGAGTCAGACCGACTGGCTCCCTCAATCAGGGCCCAGTTTGGGCACCTGAATGGTCCCTTTGAGGCATCCCAACAGTTCTCAGGATGAAGTCTGGCTGCTTCCACCCCATGGCCCTCCCTCCTACTGTGCTGGCCTCAGGAAGGTTCCTTATATGGGGAAGAAGGCAGCCCACACCCTACCCCACCCCTCACCTTTCTCTAACCCAGGCTGGTGCTCTCTCTGCCCCTCAGAGTCTGGGAAGCCATCCCTCTTCAGTTATGTCCCTTCTGAGATGGACTTGCTTCCACTCAATTCTAGGCGAGGATGCACCATGGAATGCACTGGGTAAGAGAACCAAAATAAATAATTTCTTCTGTGAGGTTGTCTGTTTATCTACTGGGGCTGGGCTGTGTGTAGTTTGCTACAGCTATTGGTGTGAGAGGCTAAAACAGCCTGTGTGTCCTTGTTTTCATCTCCCCGCTGTCTTTGGGTTTTCCCTAGACACTCCTGAGACATTTACTTCTGTTAGTATTATTCCTGTTATTACACACGGGCCCTACTGACATGGAGGTAAGGTGTTGGGGGAGCGGGACAGAGCAGGGCATCTGCAGTCCTGTGATTAGTTCTCATTGAGCCTGTGCCCTGAGCTGTGACCTCCACAAGTGTGTCTCTTTCCCCCCACCCCAATTTGGGTGACACAGAAGGGATTTCCCTTCTCCCAGGTTGGTTAGGCTCTGGTAAAATAATTTCTCATTAATAAAACAAACAAAAAACAACTTCCCCCAATGAAACAGAATGTTCTGGGTGTATTTCAATACAGTTATTTTCTCCTCTCCAGGCAGGAAGCATGAGGAGTTATCCTCTGACCTTCATTCTGAGAACAGGACACGGTCCTGGATGTAAAATACATGAAAAAGAGCATGGGGCCCCTCTGACTGGCCCCCTGGAGTTGTCACACTCTGATTTCCCCACACTGAGCCTCCTGCTGGCCTCAGGGACCTGTTAAATCTGCCTGCCCCCGGGGTTCTTACAAAAGCAGGTTCTGCCTTGGGAGCTGTGACTCTCCAAGCCTGCCCGCTGTTCCCTTTGCAACCTCTCTGGGTTGGAAGCAGCTTTCCCCCTCAGTCTTCTGGGATCTAAGAAGAGCAGTGGGTTTGCAGCTCCCTCAGATTTGGTGTTATTTTCAGGACAGGAGGAAGAACTTCTGAGCTCCACACGAGCTGGACCAGAGGCTGGAATCCTCCCTTCCTCTGCCACCGTGCAATCAGTGGCTGTGGTTCTAGCCGAGTTTCTGAAGATGTGGACTTAAACACACATATCCCAGCCCTCACAGGAGCACACAGTCCCATAAATCCCCCTAGTTTCCACTGGTAACTATGGAGCCGATGGGGACACGGGTTTCGGGACCACAGAGGCCTGACTGCACGACTTGCTCCGTGGCCTATTTACGTGGTTGCTCCGGGCCTTGTCTGAAGTGGCTTGTTTACCACACCTGGTACGTGGGAAACACAAAATAAGTACTAGAACCTTCACTTTTTCTCCCTCCAGGGCCTTCAAACGTAGAAAGTAATAAGTGAACTCAGACAGCCTAGTCACCACAATGAGGTCCGTCCAGCC
The DNA here is from genome assembly GCF_048564905.1 of Vicugna pacos. Lineage (NCBI taxonomy): Eukaryota > Metazoa > Chordata > Mammalia > Artiodactyla > Camelidae > Vicugna > Vicugna pacos. The sequence goes on along the minus strand of NW_027328813.1, from coordinate 159,521 downwards.
TGGCTCTCCTGAGTGATGGGCACTGACTTGCACCTTAACTCGGAACAGTAGGGGAACTGCCTTCCTCTAACTGGGCCTCTCCCCACACCAGGCACGCCCGCAGCTCAGACGGGGCCAGCTCCCCAACTGAGGTGTGTGCTGGTGGCTTCAGTGTGACCTGGCCCTGCCGGGACATGAACCTGCAGTGAGTGAGGTGGAGGGTCGGGTGGAGGGGGGTCCCTTCTGGGGTGGCAGGGGGCCCGGTAGCACCCCTCCCAGCCTGGTGCCTGGGGCTCCCTAACACCTCCTACAGCTCCTGGGTTGGCTCCGGTCCTGGCCACTCCACACACCCTCCCAGTATCTTTTCATTATGTCCCTTTTCTGCTTTTATCAGCGAGAAGTGGCTTCTGTTGCTTGTTCAGTGAAACAGTACATCGGGAAACCAGACTACTTCTAACATCAGTAAAATACCAACCTCGGTCAGCTCGCCGGGCAGACCGTGCAGCACAAAGGCCTGAACAGGGCTGTGCGAACGGCTTACGTGAAGGGTCCTCAGCATCTGTCTTCAGAGATACAGAAGCTGATGGTTCAGGTAAAACCTCAGGGTGGGATTGAGGAATCCAAAGCTGGTTGGTTTCAAAGGCTAACTGGTCAGACCAGACCCCTGAGCTGTGGTCAGAAGCCTGGCTCAACGTCACGCAGACTCAGCGCCCTAAGTGCCGGGTGGGGCTGGTGCTGTTCCCTTTGCAGGCTCTCGTTGGGGATTCACTGTAGCCCCTTAAATACAGCAGAAATTCCAGCCCCATTAGCCCCCACCCTGAGTGTTCCATGACACAAATCCCGGGAGTGTTTAATTTTCATCTTTGTTTAGGAGGATGAAGGTGGTTCAAGAGAAGACATAAATTCACACTTAGTGACACAAGGTCACAGCCAGTACTTCCTCCATGGAGAGCTATGTGCTCCCACAGTGGTGGCTGGGGGCTGGGCAGAGACCCTCTGCTGGTCCCAGAGGGACTCGCTCATCTGGCCACAACTCATGGGTTGGACAGCAGATCCAGAGGGTGACAGAGCATCTTTCCTGGGAATTTGGAACTGACACATAGAAATCAAGTTCACTCATCTGGAGTTTGGCGGAGGGGAGGGGCGGTGGTTGGAAATCAAATGAAACCAGAGCATGAGAGAAACTTAGAAGTGAAAGAGCGAGAGACAGAGAGACTGAGCTTGTGAGAGCAAATAGTCAGAAAGAAGGCAAACAATCAGGGGACAGAAGAATTCCAGCTCCTGACTGTGTAGTCTGTCCCAGCCCATCAATGACCCCGTGAGATGTTTAATAACATTCCAGTTTTGCAGATTAGGAAACAGGCTGAAAGAGGTGGGGGCTGGGTTTGGGTGCAGAGTTAATTCAATTGCCACTGGACCCCACACTTCCCATTGCCTGAAGGCACCCTAATCCTCACTGGGACCCCTGTGGTCCCCTGACAGCCCAGCACCCTGATCAAAGGGACCCTGCGGGAGTGGGAACCCCTCTTGAGTGTGGAGAGTTCCCTGCCCCGAGATGCCATGCATCAGCAAGCTCCCGCTCACCCCAGGTTAACATCAGCCCAGCTGTACAGTCTCCCAACCCGCTTCCCTCCCTGCCAGGCACCCCCATCCTTACCACCGAGTGTACTGCAGGAATTCAGGCACAGGGATGCCCAAATCAACACGAGCCCATCGGCTATAGAAAAAGCAGACTCCCAGGCCCACCTGGGTTGCGAGGGGACAGAAGGTGTCCTCAACTTTCATGTGTCTAAGACAATCTTCTTCAGCTGGAGGTTCTAGAGAAAAATAAAAGGTCCAAAACATAGTTCGGTGAGGAATTCCTCCAAGGACCTGACTCCAGTGTCTACAACCATGTGTACCTACCCCCGGAATTGGGGTGAAGGTGGATTATTGATCAGCACAACCCCTGGTGGCCCAGCTCCTTGGCTTGGCTGCCCAGAGGGGGCTGGGGGAATGGGTAAGGCCAGGGCACTCAGGAAAAGCACAGAGGACCTGACCTCTCCCTTCTGCACTCGTAAACCCTTCCCCAAATCTCAAGGCATTGGACAGAGATCCGCCACAATAATGAGATGCTCCCATCTCTTCACTCACTCCTGTCGGTTCACTTACATGCTGAGCATCCACTGGGTCCCAGGACAAGACACATAGGATGGCTGATGGGACAGGCTTGGTCCTTCCCCCTGGAACCTGTTCAATCTGATCAAAGAATGATCACTCATAAAGAGTTTCTCAAAATTATACAGAGACCAAAGACCAAGTGCAGAGTGAACCAAATTTAAAAATATATATGAAGATCCCCCAGTCTCCCCGCCTAAGGTTAACAGCATAAAGCAAAAAATTCTTGCCTTTAATCACCAGGGAAGTTGTCACCCCCTCTCAGGTGGAAAGGAGAGTTATTCTTTGAGCACGTCACAGAAGTGCTCCATCGGATTGGACCAGGGCATCTACATTCATTCAGCAAATGTGTATAAGCTCCTACTACATACGGGAATCTCCTAACTAGACCGTTCCCAAGGCTCTCGGGCTTTATCAGTCAACAAAATAGACATGACTCCCCATCACTGGGGGCTCAGAATTTTAGCAGAGGAAACAGGCAGCATGTTGGGGTAGCAAGAGTTTGGAAAAATTTTTAAAAAAGAGTGATATGAGCAAACTCGGGTGATGGCGGTGGGGTGGGAGGCAGGCAGGAGAGAATAAGGCAATCCTGGCAGATCTCACGGAGTAATGAACTTGAAGCAGAATAGATCCGGAGGAAGAAGGAAGAGCCGGAGCCAGAGGCCCCCAGAGTGAGGGGGAGAGTGTGGGCAGAGAGGCAGAGCACGCCGGGTCCTGAGGCCTTTGTGACGACTTTGGCTCCTAATGACATGGTGACCCGTTTAGTGAGTTTTGAGGGGAGGGGTGATGTAGTCCAACTTATGCTTTTGTGTTTGTGTTTTTTGGGGGGAAGTAATTTATTTATTTTAATGAAATGTGCTGGTGATTGAACCCAGGATCTCAAGCATGCTAAGCATGCGCCCTACCACTGAGCAACACCCACCACCCCCAATGTATGTTTTTACAGGCTCCCTCTGACTCTGTGTGGATGAGAGATTGTAGGAAAGCAAAGATGGAAACAGAAGGCTATTGGTATCCAGGAAAGGCTGAAGGTGGCTCTTAGGAGGGCGGGGAGCAGAGAGCAGGTATTTAATTAAGACAGACTATCCAGAATTTTCTAACAAGCTGGATTTGCTGTCTGTGAGTGTAAAAGAAAGAGAGAGAAAGGACATGGTTCCAACATCTGGGCCTGGACAATGGGAGGGATGTCCTCTCCGGATGGGAAAGGGGATGGGAAAAGGTGGGGCTGAGCAGGTGGAAAGGGGCTGGTATCAGCTCAGTTCTTCAATGTCATGGTTAAGGGGTGTGTTACATATTGCCACAGAAGTGCCTAATAGGTAGAGGAATCTGTTTTCTTTTTCTTTTTAACATTTAAAAAATATAATTAAACATATTAATTGTATTATGTGAATGATTTGGGAATTTTGTTTCATGCCAAGTTATATGTTATATATAGCCAAATGGAGCATATATCAAAAAGGGGAGAAATGAGGGCTTTCACATAAACTGACTGTCCGTAACGTAGGTAAAATTTCAATAAAACCAGTCTTCAGGGCAAAAACCTCATCTCGGTGTTACATAAAAATAAATGAAAAACGACTATGTTGATGTACCATAATTTCATGTTACATAATAGCCCCAAACTAACAGTGTTTAACTATGAGGCTTGTAGAAATACTATTCGCTTTATTCACATAAATACAGAAGTGCAGAAATGTTCTAAGGTAGAATTAGCATCTTAGTGGAAATAATACATATTTGAGCATTTTACATGATATATATGTACTGATTCAAAATTTGGAAAAGTAATTTCATAGTAGAACATATGTATGAATGTGAAAGCAAGATGAATGAAAGGAAAAGAATGTGATGTGAGTCTCAGGGATAAAGGCTCAGATGGAAAGGGGAAATCAGGGAATTTTGGAGAAATCGAGAAATTGATGGCATGCCAATTTCCAAGGCTGGGTTGCTTCCACCAAAGGAATAGCAGAGAGAGAGAGGAGAGGCCCAGGAACCCACCCTGGGGAACACCCACAGTATATGTTTGGAAAAAACAGGAGACATTGGCAAAGGACCAGCCAGCAGGCCAAAAGCAGAAACAGACAGAGAGATGGGCTGGGGGTTGAGTGAAGCAGGAACACGGGGTAGGAGGGATGGAAGAGCTGGGTCAAATGCTGCCGAGGGGCCAAGCATGATGAGGAGTCAAAATTGACCACTATATTTAGCAACATGGGGTCACTGATGGCCTTGACAGGGCAGTTTCCATAGAGCGAGGGATCAGGCGAAAAGCCAGAATGGGTGTAAAAGGGGATGGCTCAAGAGAAGATGCAGACAGTGAGTTTAAACAACTCCTTAAAGATTTGCTGCAAAGACACAGGGTGGCAATTGGTGGGGGTGAATTAGGGTCAAGGAGTGCTGTTGGTTTAAGAGGATGGACGTTTATATACTGATGGTGCCAACTAGCAGGAGAACAAAATAGATGAGGCAGTGAAAGAGAGGATGGTTTTGGGAGTGACAACCCAGAGAAGATGGGAGGGATGGGGCCTCGGGGACTTTTGGAGGAACTGGCTTTCGATGCCACTTTTAATAAGCGGTGGGGCACCGAGAGTGAGGTCACAGACATCAGAAGGCGAGCGGATGTGCTGGGAGTTGCTTGTGAAATTTCTCTTCTGTTGGCTTGTTTGCTTGTTCAAAGTAGAAAACTAACCTTACCAGCTGAGGAACAAGGAGGAAGAAAGAGTTACTGGAGCCATGAGCAGAAGATAAGAAAGAGCCTTCCAGGGAGAATGGGACAGTAAAAAGGGCAGGGGGAGGCGGGGGAGTGCGCTCCCAGAAAGTTACATTTTCTCTTTGACGTCCCCAAATGTGTGACGTGTTATTACCCTTCCTGCTGTCTACAAAATAAAAATTAATTATGGTTCAGAGGAAATGCTATTTCATTCTAAGAGGCTGCCTGTTTCTCAGGAATGGTCATCTTAAACTGCAAATATTACAAACAATGTTGAAAAGATGAACCTGTGTACCTAAAATCCCCTAGTTTCTATTAATCTGTTTACTACTTAGTTCCCCTATCAATAACACATAACAAATACTGCCATGATGGAGGTACACCGATGCTTAAAAGGAAATGAGATCTGTATCCTTTTGCTAAATTCCATGGCTTCCTTAATATGCAGTTCCACTTGGAATTTAGGAATGTCTGGTATAAGAAGTGAGAAACAGTTTGAGAAAATCCCGGCTCAGAATTATACATCACAACCACATCTCACAAGTATATACAGCCGTAAAAAAGTTTAAAAGCAAAACTCCGTAACTACTCTTAAAGACCTTTGCAAACCTGGGCCTTCCAAGATGTTTCCAAACTGGAAAGGAACTCCAATCTCTTGCCTGGTACCGGACCAGAGGCTGGCCAGCCTTTTCTGTAAAAGCGAGAGAGTAAATATTTTCAGTTTTGCAGATCATTTTGTTGTAACCATGCAGGTAGGCAATAAGAAAGCTAAGAGCACTGGGAGATAGGAAACAAACGGGCATGCCCACACTCTCCCTTCCACTCAGGGCAGCTTCTCTGTGGTGGGGAGCTTTGCCACAATCACTTGCTTCTTTTTTCCATTGGTTTCTTTGTTTCCACCTTACTGCTCGAGCTCAGAACTTCAGGTGGGCCTGGTCCTTCAGCATCCATGCAGAGAAGGCTGAGCGGGGTTGGGAACCCCACCTGATGGAGAAGAGAGATTACCGGGAGGGACATTGTGGAGGCCACCATGACACGAGACAATCACACCTTCCGGGGTGAAAGGGAACGAAGACAAGGGAAGGACACAGTAGTGGGACCCCTAGGTCGCCTGCCAGGCTTGTTCTCCCTCCACGGCAACCATGGGGGCCTGGGGGGTGTTGGGCTTCAGCTACGGTGATTAGGATGAAGGGACTCAATATAAAGGACCCTCCAACTCCTCACTAGGTTCCAAACGCAGCCCCTCTAAGTCCACCCTCTGAGTTTCTGGAACTCTGCTGGAAGAATACATGAGCAGGCCAGAACCAGAGCCCAAGCCAAACATGACAGGGGTCTCGTGGGGCTGTAACCCCATGCTCAGTGGTCGGGGACTCCTTGCAAATCTGCAGAAATCCCTGTTCCACCTCATTCCTGGGAGAAACCCCAGATCTCCTCCTGCTCTGTCTGTTCTTCTCTTGAGGCTATTGTCCTGGAGGGATGCTGAGTCATTGAACCTGGTCCTCCAAACGTACATAAGCAGCCTGTTCAATAAAACAAATTATGCACTTTTTCACATTTGCCAGTTTTTTGATTCCAGAAAGGCTGTGGGACTCATTCTCACAGTCTCCTGTGCCCCCACCACATGGTGGCCCTCTGCTCATGTAAACACGATTTCCCACAACTGCACCCTGCCTCCCAGCTTGTCAGAGGGGAGTGTCCCACAAAGACACAGGTGTTTGTGAGGATCCTGTCCCCCAGCAGAAAACCTGCTCCTGGAGCCACGGTCAGGGATCTGGCCTCCTAAGCCGCTCAGCTCTAATTCAAAGCCTAAAGTGGGGGCCCCGAACATTGCTGAATGACTTTCTGAATCACCTGGACTGGAGGGGACTGATTTTCTTTCCAGGAATGGAGGTAGCGCAGCCTCCATTTTCAGGGCTGACCTTGACGATGGATCTAGTTCCCCCGACTGCACCGCAGGAAGGAGTGGCCCTTCCATCCCACAGGTTGGAGACCCAACCCAAGGGAGTACTGAAGCAGTGCATTGCTGCCAGGTCCAGCATCCCTGCAGAGTGGCCTCTGCCCTTGAATGACCCCCTTCCCAGGGCCTTTCTTGCCCGGACACCACCACACCCCAGGCTGTGCCAGAGCTCTGGGGCTCTGCGTGTCCAGGGCACACAGGTGGCACCTGAGCCAGGTGTCCCCTGGGCCTCAAGGGAGAGAGGTCTGCTTCTGCATCAGGGGAAGGTGACCCCACAAGGCTGGCAGGACACTCTCAATATGGACCTCCAGGAGCCCTGGGAGCAGTTTCCCTGCAGGTGTTAAGAGCCATCATCAGGAGGGCAGGCCCCTCTTTGTGCAGACCATCCAGCAGTGCTGGGCCCACGTGCTGACCTCAGAAATCTACATGCCCCCACGATTCCCCAGGCAACCTCACAACTTCGTCACTTGGTGACCTGGGTACCACGAGCTCCTTGGCCATCCCATGAGGGTGGTCCTTGCAGGCATGGTCTCCAGGTTCTCCCGTTGAGAAATCCCCCTGGGTTTCTGTGGTCACAGAGCAGACACCAGAAGATTCTAGTCCTGCAGTGACCCCCACAGCAGTCAGCTCCCCTGTGCATGTCCAGGGACAAATGACAGCAATTTATTGCCAGGAACCGTGATTCCATACTAAGTTCAGGATCCTGGTAACTCACTCTGCACCCCAAAAAGCTTCCATGAGAAATGTGTGTATTGGGATGTCTGTGCCCCTAGAAGAGCTGTTCCTGAGGGTTCCTGGGACCCTCCAGCCCCTCTCAAGGTTCTCAGATCCTGGGTCTAAATTTCTATCTGCCTCTTTTGGTGTACGGCCACCTGTGTCTCGTGGTCACGGGTCACTTTATTGCATGACTTGGCATGTTCTTAGTGCTCGTCCTCCACCCCTGCACTAGACTCCCAAGATGTTCCCACTGACCCTTGGCTCCCTGGGTGGCTCAGGGGGCCCTAAGTCTGCACCCTTCACTCTCCTCCTCTACCCCCACCTCTGGGGCCACCCCTAGGTGGACTTGGAGGTGTTTGTAAATGAGTCTTACACAAGGACATGTCTGGACAAAGCAGGACCCCACCCCCGGAAAACTCACCTGCTCCCTTCTCAGAAGAGGACCCCACAGCCCCACATTGCCTCCCAGGGGTCTGCTCAGGACACAGTCCCCCAGTTCTGGGCAAGGTGTCTCCCTGGAATCCTTGCTTCCAGGAAGAGTCTCTCTGTCCTTCTTCAGAGTTTAGAGGTGTTCCCATGTCCCTGACCACCAAGATGCCCAGCACAGTCCCTTCAGTGACCTGGAGAGACAAGGAACTTATGTGGCCACAGGTCTCACAGGACACACCTGCTGGGACCCCAGGCTAAAGGGCTGTCCTTCTGCCTTCTCAGGTGTGGCTCCCGTGGTAACTTTTTGCAGGGGGCCCAAACGGGGAGTGTGGCCCAAAGCAGTTCATGGGGCTCTCTGGGCAGGGAAGACTTGGGCCAGGTGGCCTTGCCTGGTTTCCCTGCTGGGCCACTCTGAAAACCCCCGCTCCTCTGGCTGTGGCTGGAGGCCCCTCAAACCTCAGGGCGGGGCTCTTTCTCTCAGCCTCCACTGACTCCAAAGCCACGCTGGTGCTGGCGAGGGGAAAGAGCTTTCTTGCCTTCTTTTGGCCAAGTTGCCACAGGTGGATGCTGCGGGGAGCTGGAGAGAGAGGTAGCACTTGCTCAGATGTGAGTGGTTAAGCAATTTGACACCCTGTCAACTAGCCTTAAACATTGGAATGAGGTCTTTCCCGGTAAAGCTGGAAGTTACTTTCAGTAACTTGTCTAAAGATTTCTTTTTTTTTTCCACTTAAAGACTCATAAAACCTCTCCCAGGTCATTCCTGGTATGGACCATTATCCAGGGATCAATCAGGAAATGCAGGAGGAGAGGGGTGGGGGTGGGGGAGAGGGGAGGTTAGATCAGAGCCCACGGAGAGGAGATGCCCCTCCCAGGAGCCTCACACTGGGCAGTGGCTTCTGGCATCCAGCTCTCCTGTTCTCAGGCCCATTCCATCTGCGGGGTTTTCCAAAAACATAATGGTGGAAGGGCCATGGAGGACACCTAGAACTTCCAGAATAGACAGGGGGAGCAGAGTTACCATGCTGGCCCTGGGTTTGGAGACAGACCTGCAGTGGAGACCACAGGCTTCTGAGAAGCCAGTTTCGAAATAAAGGCAGTATGCACTGGAATACCCGGCTCGAGAGAGTGCTTCATCATAGACATGTAATTTACATAGTTCTCACCACTAAATTCTGTGTTCCCAACACGCTACATGAATGACGGCTTCAACACACATTCATTTCTGAGATGTGAAAAAGTGTAGAGCCGCTCTTTCATCCTGCATAATGGGCATGGCTACACTTAAGAACACTTACCAAGATTTCTCAGCAAGAGCCAATTTCGAAATAAAGGCAGTTTGTGCAGGAAAACCCTGTTGGAGTGAGGGCTTCCCCATACACATGTAAGTTATAGAGTTCCCCTCACCATGAAACGCTGTTCCCAACATGCTACATGCATGAAGGCTTCGACACACATTCAGTTCTAAGCTGTTAGCATGTGGAGAGCCGCTCTTTCATTCAGCACAAAAGGCATGGTTACACCCAGGAAGATTTACCCAGATTTCTCAGCTGCTTCCTTCAGCCAGATTCAAAATAAAGGCAGTTTGTGCTGGGAAAGCCTGTTGGAGCGTGTTCAGAGCTGTTTCGGGCTCTGTCCCAGCTGGAGGGTGCAAAGCCCAACCTCCAGAAAGAGGGACCAGGACCCCACCCGCCAGGTGGTGTTGCCTTTGTAGGGGAACAGTGATCTTTGGGTAAGATATATTGCGGCTCTCTCTAAAAACTGCTTTGACTTAAGTTTGCATCCTAGTCACCAGTTCCAGGACAACAGAAAAGGCATACCCTACATCCCTTTGCACTCAACTCTTCCCAAAAGAGCAAATATTTGTCCATGAAAATACCAGCTGCTCTTCTAAGGCCCACTAAATACCCAGCAGTGTGGGCGGTGCACTCTTGATCAGGGACAGGAGGAGAGGGAACAGCGGTCCTCCTGCAGGCTTGGCCTGGTGTGGCAGCTGCGCTGTGGGTGCGTGGTGGGGAGGGAATGCAGGGAATCCTGTTTGAGGGGCCTCTGTGCACGCCTGCATTATAGTCTGAGGTTTCATACAAAGGCTCCAGGCATCCTAACTGGTTAGATACAGCCCCCACCCTTGGGCTGGAACCACCAGGAGATAAGTACCTGTAACAGGGACGGTGCCTGGTGTGGGGAGAGGTCATGGGACACTCCGGGGGCAGGGGCGGTGGTGCTGGGGAAGGCAGGGGATGCAGTGAAGGGTGGAGGGAGCAGGGTCCTTTGCTTGGGGGTGCGAGTTCTTTGGGAGACCACAGGGAATGGCACACATCATCCCCACCCTATACCCCAAATTCCTAGCCCCGCCAACACAGGGGCTGCTCTGCACCCTCTCAACGTGGCTCTCCTGTAAGACCGCACCCAACCAGGCATCTGGCACCCTGCCCTACCTCCCCTCTTGGGACAGATCCCGTCTTCTTGGAAACTGCCTAGCAGCGCGTATTCAAGGCCGGCAGCCGGCCTGGCGGATCTGCACTTCAGGTGCCCTACCTGGCCAGACGTGCCTGCCTGGGCTCAGTCCTCTATCTTGCCCACAGGTAGCCTGGGTCCACTTCCGGTGCAAGCGGAGGCCGCGGAGCCCAGGCTGAGCCCCGCACACAGACAGGTGAGGGTGCCCCCGCCCCGCTGCCCCGCCGCCGCGCCCACTGTTGGCAGCATTGCCCCAGCCTCCGGCCGGTGCCACCTGCAGCTGAGGACCTCCGCGCAGCCCCGCCCGCCACGGCCCCGCCCAGCTGCCCCATAAGCCTCCCCCCACCCCCGTCCTGGCCGCGCCCTTGCTCCCATTGGCTCCGAAAGTTCTGCCCTTGCACGTCTAGCCTCGGGAGGACGCAGACGCAAGCGCTAGGGGAGGGCCCCGCGGCGTTGCCATGGATAAAGACGCCGCGCTCCTCGCGGGCTGGCGTGCGCTTCTGGGGCAGGCAGCGGGCTCCGGAAGTGTGCAGCTGCCCGGGGCCATGGCGGTGTTTGCTGCTGGGGATGGCGGCTTGCTTGGCCGGGCCACTAGTTCTGGCCGCGTCAGTCGGCGGCCGACATCCTTTCTGGGGCGGCGTCTCACAGACGGTAAACGTACGGCAGCGCCGTTGGCGGGGCCAGTGGACATGGACCGGGGTGGGATCCGGGTTGGTGTGGCGGCCGGGGAGGGCTGAGGTCATGATGGCAGCCCTTCTTGGTGAAACAATAAAATGAATAGCCATTTTCACAAGACCTCTGAGTAAATCTACTAGGGAACTTCATCCTGGACTGAGGAAGAGGACTGGGGAGGAGGGGGCATTCAGGGGCACAGAGAACCATGGGCCACCTGTCCCACGATGGACTTTAGACTCACCCTCACCCTTCAGGAACTACTAAATACACACAGACAGAGTGCTATGGACAAGATTTTTTTTTTAAACAAATCCCTGAATCCCTAGCAGGTCTTGTTTCTACCCATACACAAATGGCTTATGTGCATAATGTTTCACAAAAGCCTTAAAATATTATCACCCCAACTTGACACATCAAGAAACTGAGGTAGAGAAGTTTATCACATTCTACAAGATTAGAGAGAGGCCACGTCAGACACCATATTTAAATCCAAGCCCCTGCTCCAGTGCTCACACTAGAAAGTGTGACATACTGCCCCTTTCCTGCCCTCTCCCTGCAATCAATCTCTGAAGAGTCTTTTCTGTGTCACCTGGAATCACAATCACATTCATTTTCCACAAAGAGCTATGTCACTCCTTGGAGGACTTTTCAAAATCTAAAGGGTTGGTTTGAGAGGAGAGATTTGCATTTTCTGTTTCTCAAAGGAAACATGGCTTTAAAAGAAACTGAAAAGTAGTTATCTAGTCTAAGCCCTCATTGTGCAGAGAAAAAACCGGAGGCTCAGAAGAGATGAGGAAAGGGCCTTATTAACAAATATTGCCTCAGTGCAGCACCAAGCCAGACCTGGCACTTCTAGGGGAGGATCTGGAAGGCCCAGGAGAATGAGTGTTAGAAAACAGAAAGAGAAGAAGCATACAAGGCCCCGTCTCTTCACCACCATAACATGAATTTCCACCAAATTACCCAGAATGGGTGCAGCCAATATTAAGTTTGTCAAAAGAGGTTATAGAATTCTCAACCATAGTGGAAATTCCAACATTTACTGTGCTTTTTTCCCAGTTCAAGCATCAATTCAGTGGGCACTCTGTACCAGGGACTACACGAGGCCTGGGGTTCTCCCAAATACAGATCTCTATTACCACGTGTGCAAACCACATTAAGGCCACCAGAAGAAAAGCGCCCACAGATAAGATGGAATTACTGAAACTGAAAGCAGCAAAAGAGCATATATTACTAGGAAAAACGGTGCTCCTAGTAATGGACACATGGACATAGAATGCAAACTGTGTTTAGCAGGCAGGAAAGGGGGGATTAACAGATACAAATTAGTAAATATAAAATAAATGACAAGGGCCTGCTATATAACACAGGGAACTATATTCAATTTCTTGTAGTGATTTATACTAAAAACAATCTAAAACATATATATATACATATGCATATGTTTATAACTGAATCTCTGCTGCACACTTGAAAATAACATTGTAAATTGACTACACTTAAATAAAAAATAATTTTAAAAAATAAGTAAAAATAAATGCAACGCCATTAAGAAAAAATAAAAGAACTCTCTAATCCCCTTAACTGTAGGTGGTCGAGAAATCTAGCTGCAAACACCAAGTCCACTGGATCACTCCAGCACTGGCTGTCACTCTTTCTGACCATCAGAGAGTCACTTGCTTCACTGAGGTTACTTTTCTCTTCTGTGAAAGGCTACAGTTGCAACTAACGATGTATAGAATCTCATCATTCACAAGCCCAAAAAGTAGTGAGAACTTCACATGGGCCAGGCTCTGGTCAGATGAAAAGATAGGGTCCCAGATATATTCATGGGTAGAAGAAGTTTATGCCATAAAGTTATAAATTCTTCCTGTTTTGATAGACAGATTCATTTCAATTCTGGTTAGAATTCCTACCAGATTTTTCTTGGAATATAACAAGTTAATTTATGGTCAGGAATAGCCAAGAAATTTCTTTAGAACCACCACTTGGGAGGGGTGGATAGGTCATTCATTTCCACTGCTCTTTCTGAAGTGATGAAAACGTTCTGGAATAATAATGGATGCACCACTGTGAATATGCAAAAAGCTGCTGAATTGTACCATTTAAATGGATGGAATTCATGGTTTGTGAACTATATCACAATAAAACTGTCCTATGAAAATTATTTCTTGACAATTATTTTTCAGTTTATACACTAGTCTGTCCCACAATTTAAGAAAAACAAAAAACCTAAACAAGCCAAACTCTGCCAGGAGCACTTTAGGACTGCAATATCCCTGGGTCTCCAAGGCCTCTGGTGGTGCTGTTCCTGTTAACGCACAATAGCTGGGCTGGGCTAGTTAGGGACTGTAACTATCTTTTGAAAATCGAGGATCACTCCTTTCACCCTGAGAGAGGGAAGGAAGGAGGATGTCACAGCCTCATGCCTTCAGCACATTTTTAACAGAACCAAGCCCTGCTTTCACCACTGCAATCCCTCTCACTATAAAAACACGTGACATCAACAAGCACCGCCATCATAACACCTGAAAGTGTTCAAGGTACTTACCTGAGGCAGAAACATGGAGGGGGGAGACAGAACCTCGCTTAGCAGTGACGCTCCCTTTTCCCGACTCCACCAGGAGAAGCTGGGCGTTAGAGCCGGAGGCTTTCAGCCCAGGTAGCAGCGCCCACGCCACAGAGCTGGTCCTCAGGGAGCGGGAAAGGGAGAGCAGGGCAGCCCCGGGGTCGCGGGGCAGGGAAAGCGGGGAGGGGGACGCGGGCTGCAGCCTCGCTCGGAGGACAGCCCCAGCCACAGTCCCAAGCGCCCGCCCCCGTCCGGGTCCGCAGACCCCGCCCGCCCGGGACACAGCCCGCCCAGGGGCGGGGACGGGCCGCCGGACGAGAAGAGGAAGCCCGGGAGGAGAGGACTAGCGGGAGGGAGAGGGGAAGGGGACGCCAGCCGCGGACTGAGGGGATCCCGGCTGGGTGAGAGATGGCAGGTGCACACCAGGCCCTGGACACTGTGGCCGGGACGCCGGGGCAGGTGGCGCTGGCAGAGGGGTCTGGCCTGAGCAATTCATCTGAACACGGGCTGACTAGCGCCCTTGGGGTCTGTGACAGGCGGACCGCCCTCCCGCAGCCGCCTGACCCCTTTCCCAGGAGCCCCCCACCTTGCACTTCCACAGTCAGAGGCCCCGACCCCAGGCAGGAACCAAAGGCCTACCGGGCGACGTAGTTGAGAAGCCTTTGGGCCCGATCCCCGGCTCGGATATGGAGCTCCCAACCAGCGGACCACTTGGCACTGACTGCGCATGCGCAGGAGGGCCAGCGATCCTCTCTGGGTTCTGTGAGAGAAGGTGGGACAGCGAGGGAGGGAGAAGATGGGAGCGGGTGGAGAGGACGGGAAAATTGGAGGGATACAGATGGACAGGATGAGCAGAGAGAAGGAAGGGATCTGGAGAAGGGAGGGTCTTAGAGGAGTTGGAGATAAAAGCTTTACCTCTGGGGCACCCCTAGGCGGCAGACCTGCCTCTGTACCCTTCTGTTACCCTTCAAGCCCCGCAGCTCAATTTTACCACCGTGATCCAACCCTCCGTCCGATGCTTCTGCAGAAACCCTAGGGAGATCACACGTTGCCCCCACGCGGAGCTGGGTTTTCTGTTGCTCTGAGAACCAAGCACCCGCAGGTGTTGTCGCTCAGAACTACCTTGGGAAGAGCACATATTCCCCTTTTACACGCTGGGAAACAGGCAGGCAGGATCTCTGCCTTAGCTCCACTGTCCCAGGTGTTGGGCTGGCGGGGAGCGGGATGGTACAAGATCAGAGCCCCAGACAGAGCAGACTGCCTGAGTGTTGGTGCATAGTCCCCATCCCTCCTGGGTAAACCATACCCCACCCTAGTGGAAACATCAAGGGCTCACAGTAGTTCCCTGGGTGTGGGAGAGCTGTCCTCATGTGAAGGAAAAGTCCAGCTGGGCTAACAAGCTAAGTCACAAATCTAAGTGTGATAAGTGTCAGTTTACTGATCTAAATTATGCTGGGCTATCTCGTAAATCTGAAGTTTAGTGTCAGTTTATTGGCCTAACAACCTAACTCGTAATTCCAAGCTCAACAAGTGTCAGTAATGTGATCTGTTACAAATTGATAAGCTCCAGTGTACTTATTCCTTGCTTTTTGTTCTTTGAGCCTTATTGGCTAATGCCCCCTTACTTGTAACTAAGCCTTTAAAACCTCATGTGCACGTCTTGGAGGTACTCAAAACTTCGGAGCCGAAGCCCCTCTGAGCCCACCGGCATAATAATTCTGAGTACTCCAACACTCCGATTGGTGCTTTTGTCTTGGCTGGCCTGTTTCCATAACACTCAGCTCCAGTGCCCAGCTTTCTAGGTAGATAGGAGTGTTACCAAGTCGAAATTAATTCTCCTCAGTGCAGGACAGGCCAATAAGTTGGGAGACCAGATGTTGGGGCATGGAATAGCAAGTTTCTGTAGACCTAGATGGCAAACTAATGTCCTGGAAAACCATCTCCCCAAGTCACAATTCAGGCTCCTTTCCTATGTGCTTGGTTAGTGCAAACTTCTTAGTGTAGGAATTCCTTCTTGTTAGAATCCTTTCTTCTTGCAGCTATCTGCGTGGGTCAGATCCCTGTAAACCTCCAACAAAAGAAACGTTATTTTCTATTCTGCAATTTGCTATCTTTTAATGAATGAAAAAGTGTTAAATATCCTTAAAGGTCAGAGCCTTCAGAATAGGGTCTCCTGTTTATTTCAGGCTCTAGGCAACATTGTTTTACAAGCAAGATGAAGCCTAGGTGACAGAGCATAGGGTTAAATTCAAAGGAACAAATCTAATATGGAGTCAGATTTGTTCTGTTATATTACCCGGCCAGATGCCACTTGAGGATTTAAACCCCTTTAAGTTAAAAATAACTAAAATTTTAAAGGAATTTACATACATAGGTGGGAATGTGCAAAGCATATCTGGAAAAGCACCCAAAGGATAGTAAACAGAGGCATCTCCAGAGAGGGCTGAAAGAACAGAGGATGAGGGAAAACTTCTTTCACTTGTGTATTTTTGTTCTCTGAGTTTTTTTTAAACCATTTCCTTGTATTTCTTTTTCAGATAAAACAAATGTGTAATGGAGCAAAGGAGTAATTAGCTTAGCAAATACAGCAGCCATGGAATCATTAGTCATCACTTTTGATTTAAGCCAGAAAGCATTTTTTGACTCTCTCCAATGTGCTCTGTCCTGTTTTAAGACTTCTATTAATATTATTATTATTATTATTGTTATTATTATTATTATTATTATTATTATTATTATTATTACTATTACTACAAGTACTACTACTATGACTATTACTATTATTACTATTATTTTATGAAATAATAACACGGTTTACCTCACCCCTGCCCATGGCTGGTGGAAAACCAACTGAGTTTTTCTTGAGTTGTTTTCCAAGGAGTAGAGATGAGTTTATAAACAGAACACATCTTCAGGGCAAAACAGGCAGTGTGCATTACCAGCAGGCCAGACAGCAATGAAGGGTTTTCAATAGAGGCACCCAGAAGCTGAGAGAGAAAGCCTCCAGGACACTACAAAAAGCTGCCCAAACTGCCATCTCCATGGTACTACTGAAATAGGAAAGAACAAATCTGACTCCATATTTGATCTGTTTCTTTGACTTTAACAAAGCCAAGTTAATATGCTCCGGTCTTTTCATGGGTTATGATGTCACAGAGGAAACGGACAGGTCAACAAGGAACCACTCTGCCGTGATCACGGAGCCGGGGAAAGGGATGGGCTGCAAGATGTATGAAGCAGCCACAACTGTGCCCGTGCTTCTAGGCAGGTATCCAAAATCGCCTCGACAAGGTGTCAAACATTTGTGCCCATGTCCTCATCAACAGACATGTATTAAAGACAAATGGAAACATATAAAAGGCCAATACCCTTGCTGGGTACACCGTCCAAAGAACAAAGTCTCAGTTTGACAACTGGCCATCTCGGTTCCATGGGATTCATTCTTGGAGAACCTTAAAAACCACTCTTCTGTCCTCAAGAATTGCTGCATATTTGTCCTATCTTTGGCTCAGGGATGCAGCACGTTCAAGTGAACTTTAATGTCTGCACAGATTTGACTGTCTTTTTCCAGGTTCACTTGTCCATTCAAAAGAGGGCTGAGCTAAGTCCATCCTCCGTAAGATCTATTCCCCCCAGTGACAGCTCATTGAGCCTGCAATTAAAAGCCAAGTGAACAAGACTGTCCTCAGCTAAAAAGTTCACCGATCTTTCACTGTTTTCTTAATCTCCTCTCCTGGCTAATTGCAACAGACTAACACCTCCCTCCACCAAGATACCCAACTATGTCATTTTTCTCCCCAAAGAGAAAATAAGGTCCATAAAATAGGAGACAACTCCATAGTCACCTCTGAATTCTTAGCATATAGTAATGTCAATAAATACAACTCAGATTATTGTTAGTTTCCTTTAAAACCTTTCTGGTTATTTGAATGAGACCTTGGAAGAGAGGTGTTTGCTGTCCAGTATCTTGATCCACAAGACTCTGGAGGCCTTTTTCGGAATAGCTGTTCACTGATTCATTCAAAATACAACTTATCAATCAAGGAGTAGCTGTGCTTTTCTGCCAGGAGTTTGTGGTCACTCTCATGCCAGAACAGCTTTAAACTATATCCTTACTTTGGATTTGTTATTTTTCCCCTCTTCCAACAAAATTGACTTTTCTTACTTTCTTGTTTTGAGGAATTTTTTTTTCCTATTTCACCCTTTAGTAAAGCAAGATTCTCAGGATGGGCTTGGCCCATTATATGATCACCCATCCAACTCCTAGTGTGAGAGGTCTGGGGCTCACATCCCTCCCTCCTGTCAAGGCAACTGAAAATCAGTTCAGGAGCCAACCAGCACACCACGGCTTCTAATGCTCACGTATCTCTCAGAAACCCTGCTTTCTCGTTTGTCTTGGCTTCTGAGAATTTTCCCTCACTTTCTTGACAATGAGTTGTGCAGCTTGAAAGATGAGGAAGGAAGGTTTTATTTCTCAATCAGCATTTTAAGGAACTTGTGTAATGAAGGTTTTCAGGAGTTTCTAGTACCCTCCATTGCCGAGACAGAAAACACACTAGACATTTTCTAAATTTAGTTCTCATGTGCATTTTTTCTGTGCTTTTTTTTTCTTAACTGCTAACAGACATTTTTTAATTAAAAAAAAATAAGGCCCCAAAAAGAATAGAACACTGAAGGGGCAAACAAAATTAAAGGGCAAAGACAGAAAAATGATAACTACTCTACAAAGTTAATGTAATACATACACTATGTATCAGATCAGCAATTCTCAGTAACAGCTAATTGAAACATGACCATGAGGTAAAATTTCTCTCCTGTCAGGACATGGCCAACAGAAAATACAATTAAACCAACAAACTAATTTCCTAAGTCTGGCGAGGTACAGAAGTCTACAAGCTAAATGTGTCTTATTCTAGAAAAGAGGGAGTCTCACCAGCTCTTTTCTGTGGAGCCTGAGCCCACGGGAGGACGGTGAAGTGAGCTCTGTAAGTACCCAATTAGCAAAGTGAGTGATGAATAAATAGACGTGAGCTTTGATGACAGAGATAATACTACTATTCGTTTGTCCTTTAAAGTATGACTTCACGTTCAGTGATCAATACTTCGGCGTCCTTAGGAGTTGAGATTTTAGGAAAATGCACAACCTGGGCCCAGATCTCCTCTTTAAGCTCGTGACACTGCAGTTAGTTGTCTCAAAGGCAGCTCCAACTCCACATGCAAAGAGCTGACTTCACGGTGTTCCTCCCATAGCCGTCCTTACCAGGGCCCCTGGTCGGAGGGTAAGGTCTCCCTGCGTCTCCCAACTCAGGCCCATCACCCACAGATGTGAATGGACCCCTCCTTCAGGGACCAGATATCCTCAGACACCGAGTCCCACTACCCTCAACTGACCTACCAGATACTCACTGGCACTCACTCAGCACTGACCCTCTGCTGGAGACCACGCTGCACACTGCACAGTGTATCTCACTGGATCTCCACAATAGTCCTGGGAATTGGGTACATCACTGCTTCAATTGATTAGATAAATTGTTTCACTTCCTTGCGTGCGTCCTTCAAACTGACACGGCTACTAAGCCACAAGCCTGGGCCTGAAAACCACTTGAAAATTGGACACTGCTACACCTCGCAGCCACCCTACTCTGACTCATCACATCATCTCCTGCCAAGCCTTCTAAATGTTTCCAAACATTCTAGAAGACAAATATGAACTATGAGAGCACCCCACTCTCCTACTTAAAATCTGTCAATGATGGTTCACTCCCCTTAGGAGAAAGCCCAACCAGGCCTGAGCACAGCCTAAGGCCCCAGCATCCGCTTTCCCTGCACGGCCGCGCCGCCTCACCCACCACGCAGCTCTACACGTGCCGTGTCTAGGACAGGGATGCTGACTCCGCACAACCCAGGGCTTGTCTCACTCGAACAATGATCACCTTCTTCAGTGTTCATCTTCTTCATTGCTGACTCTCACAAAAATGTTTTCTCATGATGAATCAATATCTTTTTCCTTACAACTGCCCATCATTAATAATGAGCTCCCCCCAAAGAGAGAAGACCTAATTCTCAGTCTCCTTATCTGTAAAGTGAGAATAACAAGGAAATATGTGAGGTTTCAAGAGAAATAATATTCATGTGAGGCTGAGGGACAATTCCATCATACAGTAAGCATTCAATATGTGCTTACTTAATATTAATAAGAATATATTGCATTCTAGCAACCTTCAATCAATGTTTTATGACTTTGTCCAACAGACTACTGACAAACTGTTGGACGAACCACTTTGAGCAGATCAGCACAAGCATACTGGGAGAGGTAAGTGCTGACTCCAGTTACAGCTGCAGCCACCCAGCACTACGGGGCGGGGGCAGTTTGCTCAAACTCTTACATGTTGCTTGAGCATTTAGTTCTCATTATAGAATAAAGACAGTTGTTCTTTAGTCAAAGCTCCTGAAACATAAATCTTCAAAGATTGATGCAAATTAGGTTTCAAGTACAACACTCTCACTAGAATTTATTTGAAAATTATAGTCTTAGCTACTCCGCACATCAAAAGGGCATAATCTTAATGTATCTGACTAAATACACTGAAAGGGTTGTTTAAAAGTAATTAAGAAGAAGCCATTCAGAATAAGCTCTCAGTATCATCTGCACAAAGACCCACCCAAGGGTCTCATTTCTCACTTCCACATAGGTGTTTTCAAGTAGCTTACCTTGGGTCTTGGTTTCTTATAACACGGGGCGGGGAATAGTTGTGGATAGATTTATGTAGCAAATATATACCAAGGGTATTTGTTGTGAAGGAATTCTACAAATAAGAAGATTGATACATAGTCCCACCCATAAGAAATTCAGCCTTTCCATTTACAACAGCATTAAAAATAAAGTGAGAGATACATTTAACAAAAATTTACAAGATTTGTACATTGAACTTTTTGAAGTATCACCAGAATAAATTTTAAAAGATCTACATATATGGAAGACATCCCATTTTCATGGAATGATTGACAATATTATTAAAAATGTTAAGAATCCTCAAAGTGAACTATATATTCAGTGGAATCCCTATCAAAATTCCAGCTGACTTCTATGCAAAATTGAAAAACTGATCCCAAAATTCACATGGACCTGCAAGGGGCCCAGGACAGCAAAAACAACCTTGAAAAAGAAGAGTAAAGTTGGAGGACTCACTTTAAAGTGTACTAAAATGCTATAGTACTAAGTCAGTATGATACTGGCATAAGTTTGGATAAATAAGTCTAAGAGACACAATAAAAACCCACGGGGAAAAACTTACATTTACAGACACTTTTCCACTAGGGGGCCAAAAACACTCCATTGAAAGAATAGTCTATTCAACTAATGGTTCAGGGACAGCTGGGTATCTGCAGGCAAAAGAATCAATCTGGAATCTGAACACCCATATTTTATATAACAAATAAAATTAATTGAAAATAGATCACAGACAGAAATGTAAAAATTAAACCTATAAACTTTCTAAAAGAAGACACAGTATAAATCTTTGTGGGCCTAGGATAGGCTTTGGTTTCCTAGATACAAAACCAAGAGCACAAGTGATAGAAGGAAAAAGCAGATAAACTGGACTTCATCAAAACTAAAACCTTTTTCTTACAAAGGACATCATCAAGAAAGTGAAATGACAGGGGAAAAGGGTATCTCAAGTCAGAGAGTGCGTGCTTTGCAAAAAAATAAAATAAATCTTTACATCAAACTACCTCCCTTGTAAAGAAATTGTTTTAATGTTTAAAAAAATATAGTTAAAGGACAATGTGCAGAATAGAAGAAAAATTTTGCAAAGCATGTATCTAATAAGAGAGTAGTATCCAGGATATATAACGAATGCTTACAACTGAACAATACAAAAAAATACACCCAATTTTTAAATTTACCACGAATTTAAATAGATATACAAATGGCCAATAATCATATGAAAAGATGCTCAGCATCACTAGGGAAGTCAAAAACAAAATGAGATCTCATTTTACACCCACTAGGATGGTTATAACCAAAACATGGACAATAACAAATGTCGTTCAGGAGGCAGAGAAACCTCATATGCGGCCAGGGGAAAGGAACAATGTTGCAGCTTCTTTGGAGAAGTCTGGTATTTCCTCAAAAGCTTAGAGTTATATGTCTCAGCAATTCCACTCCTACATATAGAGTCATCTCTCAATATCCTTGGGGGGTTGGTTTCAGGAACCCCACACCCTGGATACCATAATCCAAGGATGTTCGAGTCCCTTTACAATCAACCATCTGGATTCATGTAGTGGAAACTACAGATATGGCGGGGCAAATGTACAGCCAACAGAATGAAAACATATTCTCATAAAAAATTTCACATCAATATTCATAGCAGTATCATTCAGAGTAGCCAAAAGTTACTAACAATATCCATCCATCAATGAACGGATAAACACATTTACCAAGAATAGGCCCACAAACTTTTGGTCATTGAAACTTTGACAAAGGAGGTGAGAACATACAATGGAGTAAAGACAGCCTCTTCAGCAAATGGTGTAGGGAAAACTTAACAGCTGCATGTAAATCATTGAAGTTAGACTACTCCCTCACAGAATATACAAAAATGAATACAAAATGTGTTAAAGACTTAAACATGTAGACAAGACACTATAAACCTCTTAGAAGCAACCATAGGCAAAACATCTGACATACATCTCAGCAATGTTTTCCTAGAGCAGTCTACTCAAGCAATAGAAAAACAACCAAAAATATACAAGAGGGATCTAATTAAACTTACAAGCTTTTGCACAGCTATGGAAACAGTAAGCAAAACAAAAAGACAACCAACCTATGGAATGGGAGAAAATATTTACAATAAATGAAACTGCTAGGGGCTTAATTCCCAGAATATGTAAACAGCTTTTACACTTAATAAGAAAGAAAAACAAACAATTCAATTCAAAAATTGGCAGAAGTCCTAAAGAAACATTTCTCCAATGAAGACGTACAAATGGCCAGTAGCCACATAAAAAAATATTCAATATCATTATCAGAGAAATGCAAATCAAAACTGCAATCAAGTATCACCTCTCACCAGTCAGAATAGCCATCATTCAGAAGTTCACTGACAATAAATACTGGAAAGTCTGCGGAGAATTGGGAACACACCTGCACTGTGGTGGGGATACAGTTTGGTGGAGCCATTGTGGAAAAGTGTATAGATGTTCCTCTAAAGACATAAAATTGACCTCCCAGATGACCCAGCAATCCCACTCCTGGGCATATATCCAGAAGGAACCCTAATTGAAAAAGACACCTACACCCCAATGTACGCAGCAGCACTATTTACAATATCAAGACATGGAAGCAACCGAAATGTCCACTGAGAGATGACTGGATAAAGAGGTTGTAGCATATTTGTCCAATAGACTACTATTCAGCCATAAAATAATAATAAAATAATGACATTGGCAGCAACATCAATGGACCTGGAGAATGTCATTCTAAGTGAAGTAAGCCAGAAAGAGAAAGGAAAATACCATATGAGATTGCTCACATGTGGACTCTAAAAAAAAAAAAATAGAAAGAAACAAAAAAATAAACTTATCTACAGAACAGAAACAGACACAGAGACATAGAAACCAAACTATGGTTACCAGTGGGGAGAGGGTGTGGGAAGGAATAAACTGGGAGTTCAAGATTTGCAGATACTGAGTATGTAAAGAATAAACAGCAAGTTTATACTGTATAGCACAGGAGAATATATTTAATATCTTATAGTAACTTATGTTTAAAAAGAGGATGAAAATGAATACAGGTAGGTTCCTATTTAGCTGAAGTGTTGTGCTGTACACAAGAAACTAACACAAAATTATAAACTAACAAGACTTCAATGAAAATATTTTTAAATAGACCAAAAACGAAAACAAAGGAAAAGGATATTATCAAGCAAAAAGAATAAAGTACTGATTCAGGCTACAATTATGGATGAACCTTGAAACTTTATGCTAAAATAAGCCAGACACAGAAAGCCAAATAGTGCCCTTTAAAGTGAACTGTATCTAAGCGTTTATTGTACTACTCCTGTAAATTTTCCAGAGGTTTGAAATCTATCAATATCAAAATAAAATGTATTATGCATTAAAAACTTAAAACGCTTCCTCACAGGAGGGCTTTAATTATTAAATGCAGAAACGCATATAAAGCTCTTGGAAAAACTATTTGCACGTCCACACACAGTCACTGCTGTCACTGCCACTCAGAGGGTGGTGACAGCGCTGATGAGAGCTGCCTCCACTCGCTCCCCTGCAGAAAGGAGTGAAGGCCTGAGCTCTGACAGGCAGGGTGAGCGTGAACCTGAGTCATACACAGCCACGTTCCAGACTCTGCGTTACCCAACTTTCTTATACAAACTGCAACATGTAATGTAAACACGCTAGAGGGATGTATCTTACAACACAGGGAATACAGACAATGTTTTACAGTAACTATAAATGGAGCATCTATTGTACACCTGAAACTAATATCATATTTTAAATCAGCTATATTTTTATGAAAAATTAAAAAATATTTTTAAAATGCTATCACTTTAATATTCAATTCGGTTTTTAAGTTACTACTAAACAGCTCAGAATGTATAAAAGCATTTAATTGTGCTGTTTGCTTACATATTTATTTACATTCAGCCTCTTGCTAAAAGAGAATTTAAACAATTCTGTTAAACACAGCTTAACAACCATAACAACAAAAGGCAAAACGGAGAGTGAAGAGAAAATGGAGATTCAATACTTAAATGAAACCAGGGGGAAGTAAACTCATAAAAATGGATTCCATGAAGTCAGGGAAGGGCTTAAGGCTGACTAGAAATTCAGCTGTAGGATTCTTGGCAGCGAAACCAAAAAGAAAAGATGATGGGGCGGGTGGTAGAGCGTGTGCTTAGCGTGCACGGGGTCCTGGGTTGAAGCCCCAGGGCTTCCACTAACAGGTAAATACATCTAATTAACTGCCCCCCTAAAAGATCACCAAAGAAAAGAAAAAGAGAAATTTCTTTCCCAAAGAACCCTGATATTAAATTTGGATTAAATATTAAAAAAAAGAAAAAAAGAAAAATTCAAAAGATAAGTGACACTGAAGGAAAACCACAGCTGGCCTAACAAGCTAAGTCACAAATCAAAGTGTGATAAGTGTCGGTTTCCTGATCTAAGTTTTGCTGGGCTACCTGGTAAATCTGAAGTTTAGTGTCAGTTTACTGGGCTAATAAGCTAACCCGAAAATCCAAGGTCAACAGTTGTCAGTAACGTGATCTGTTCCAAATTGATAAGCTTCAGTGTACTGATTCCTTGCTTTTTGTTGTTTGAGCCTTATTGGGTATTAGCCCCATACTTGTAATTAACCCTATAAAACCTCATGTGCACGTCTTGGAGGTGCTCAGAGCTTTGGAAAAGAAACCCCTCTGAGCCCGCCAGCGTAATAAATCTCAGTACTCCAACCCTCTGTGTGATTCTTATTTCTTGGCTGGCCTTTTGTTTCCATAACAACACAAGCGATAATGCCCGTGAGATAAATCTGGGGAGGCTGCTGGTAAGTCGCCATGTCTCACGTGGGAAAATCTGAAACATCCTTCTCACCACTCAGAGTCATCATAAGCCCACACCACACCTCCTGCCGTTAAATGCAGGAGCACGGTTAGGGCCCGGCCTTTGCTGTCTTTGTGTCATCACAGTGATACAGGATGGAAGGGGGAAGAGCACAGCCATTCAAGGAAGGCCGCAGCAATTGACATCAAAATGGTGAAGGATTCAACCCCCAATAGGCCTTGAGGCTCAGGATGAAGAGATTTAACTTCTAGCAGATCTTGAGATTCAATAAACATCCATTGTAATAGTAACCTGGTGAATAACATGCCCCAGGCACCATGGCAGTCCCAATGATAGCCACAAAAGGTCAAAGGGTGGGAAATGGCCAACTCCCTGGGAATCCTAGCCCCTTGCCCTAAGGCTGGTCCTTCTACTTATTAGCATATGAAACCACCAAGCCCAAGAAAACAAGCAACACAGCGCCACCTCGCGGTCACCACTCTCTGTCCCTCTTTGGAGAAGACAGACCTTCTGTCTGTGGGGTGTGTACCTACTTCTAATCTGTGCATGAAACCCCCACACCTCGTGACGTTTCTCTTGCATTTCAATGTATCTGTCTGAATATATATACCTTTACTCAACACTGGCTTGCTCTTGAATTCTTTACTGCATGAAGTCAAAGAACAAAATCTGGTGGGGCACATCCCAGGGGCTCAACGAAAGCCTGGGACACAGCCCTTCTCATGCCCAACGTTTTTTATTCTTGTATCAACAGGACTGGGCTGTGAAGTGACGTCTGAGGCCCCAGCTAAGGGACAGAACCAGCTTCCAGGGTTCCAATTTGCGGGCAGCCTCTCCCCCAGCTTGGGCCTTGGGGTCTGCCCGGTTCTCTGTGTTTCTCTGTTGTGCTGACTCCCCAGCCATACAGCGTACTCCTAGGCCTGTCCCCACAAAACCCTTCTCTCCAAAATACAAGCACGTCATGTCACAATCCTCTTGTTCAACCAGGAAATGTTCAGCCCACTTTTTTCCTCCCCAATAAATTACCCAACTGTCCTCCCTCCCATCACATCACTTCTTTCTTTGTGAGAACTCTGCACTCGCCACACCCCATCATGAACACAGGTGTCTTGCTGGCTGTGACCGAGATGTTTCTTTCTCACACAGCAAGCGTCCTTTCACTTTCCCCTTGTTACCTTAAAAAAGCCTTTCCTGAGTCACCCACCCCTCTGATTATGAACTCACAATGTGCTGAAGTTGCAGTCACTATGTGCATACATCCCAGTTTTGGCTAGGTATCCATCACAAGATCTTCATTAAGGAGCTGCATCAAGAAGTTATACAGGGTATTCTTACATCAGAGTGGAGGAACCTGCAAAAAATTTAAACGGCTTTGAAGAGAGTGTTAACCAGGGACAGAGATGTCGCGGGTCCTAGTCAAAAGTGTCATGAGGAAAAATGTTCTCCCAAGGCTCAGAGTGGCTTCTGAACACAGAATCCTCAGGGAGGAGGTGACAGGCAGTGATTAGGGTGGGTGATACAGGTTACGCTCCCCCAGCTGGGGAAGAATAGGTTTTTTTCTTGTTTTCCAAACAATTTCTTACTATCTTTTTCTCTTATTGCCACATACCATTTCCTACGAATTAAGCATATCAATGTCAGTCATTTGGGCCACTTGGGAGAAGCTACACGATGCCATTCACAGGGATGGGGCATGACAGCCACACCAGTCTAGGTTGAAAGACCAGTGGGGGTATTTGCAAGGTAATCACGGGCATGCAACAAACTCCCCAGCTTCAATGACCTCATCTCAAAGCTGGGGTCAATAAAACTACCAAGCAAATTGCGTGAAGATTATGGCCAATGTTTACTAGGTAAGTGCCCGTGAAAGCTGCCGCTTAATGGGGAATGAGTACGATCAATGAGGCCCTGTCTACCTGCCCACATGCGCCCTGCCTTCCTGCCTTGCTGCAACAGCAGAACTTGTTTAGCTGAGATGAACACCCCCAGAGCAGCCCAGACGGGAAAGCTCCCAGCTCTGCACGGCGAGACGTGTTCCTTTCCTTCTCAGAGCTGATCACAGTTTGCTGTCGTCTGTTTTTATGTTTATCCCTTTTGTAACTCCCTCTCCTCCGGAGTTTTTGCTCAAGCAGCACAGGGCCAGGTGTGTCTTGGGTCCTGCCGGATATTCTGGGCAGGGAAACAGCCAACTCCATATCTGGCTCTGGTGCTGAACGGAGAGAGCAGAAGGCCCAGGGGCCCATGCTGAACTGAGGCCCCTGCACCCAAAATTATGGTCTGACCTTGGGCAAATTACACAGTCTTCTTTACCCTGAGATTCCTCATCTGTCCATGAAAATAACTGCCCATGTCACACAGAGTTACAAGTATTAAAGGAAATCAACAAATTCACAACCTAGCCAAGGGGCTACAAGTGCATCCTCAACAGACAAATGCTGCCTTTACGGCTCTGACGCACGCTAAGCGGGGCGGCCCCACACAGTGAACACTGCTAAGTGCCAGGGTGTTAAATGCTTCATGTGTGCTATAATACTCTTTAGATCTTACAACAATCCCAGGAAGAAATGAATATTATCATGCCCATTTCACAGATTCACCAACAGGTTGAGAGTATGCATTCTATTCCAAGGCCCTATGGTGAAGAAATGGCAATTTAAACCGGAATCTGGGCCCAGGCCTTGGCTCCATCTCTCTCCCATCCACCTGACCACTTGCCTATGAATTCCACCTGTCCAATATAAAAGTTTGCAGCCGGCCATCCCTTAAAAGCAATGTGTGCCACCGTTTGTCAATGTTGTTTAATTACCATAAACTGTTCTCAGAAACCACTACAGTAAAGAAAGTTGGACTTAAGGAATTCTGCATTGCGTTCTCCTGCAATGTGCAGGATCCCTTTCCTACACCTCCAAATCCAAGTGTATGCTTCCTCCGTGTTTATGTTTGCACACGGCTTATTAAAGCAGAAGGTATCTGCAGTAATTCCATCTCGGTTGCTTTCCAAGTTTGCAGATGATCCATATTCGGTCTGTGAACGAAAATACTACAATGTGAATGAGAATACTGCAACCATGTCAGTAAACAAAGAATACTGATACCAAGTCATTAAAGGCTTCCGCCACTCCCCGGCGAGGACAGGCCTGCAGCCCAGCCACTGCAGCAACTCACAATGGTGCCCTCTGAGCAGACTCAGAATAAGAAAGGACGGGCTACTGGCCCGAGATAGCTAGGTGCTTGTCTAAAAAATGAATTCAGTGAGTCCTAATATTTGCTTCCTCCCATTCATACAAAATCACTAAATTCTTGAACTTGAGATACCTGGCTTTCTTTAGATAACAAGTAATCTTTTATTGTTCCAACAACCTGGTCTTTGTTGTAAAGCTCCTATATATCCTAGCTCTGCCTCAACCTCTTGGGAGCAGTCCCTCAGAGAGTTCTGAGAGACGGTCATCCTGGCTCGAGTCCTCCCGCCAAATGAAACATAACTCTTAACTTTTAGGCTGCACGTTTATTTCAGTCAACAGTTTTGGACACCATGAAGCACCACAGCAGATTTCTCTCCACCTGAACTCTCCAAGTAACCAGAGCCTTGGTACCAGCAGTGGCCCTTTGTGCTCATCCACCTCCTCGGGGGGTCCAGATGAATTTGGCTGAGTCTCTCCTGGTTCTCAGATCTCACATATTGGTTGATGATCCTAAGTTTTATCTGGCGGTGTATCCAGGTACGTGGCCCTCCAGTTGAAAGAAACTGAGGTGAATTACCCACCCAGTGGAGACATCCCGAGTGGGTCCAAGTTGAAAGACACTGGGTTCAGGACTGAGTGGTTAGGTAAGAGGCTGGTCTAATGTTTTCCTCAATTTGGTTACCTCCATTGAATTTTTCAGGATAAAAGTAAAACTCTTATGAGGAAACTTTCAACTCCAAATTTTGGACCATCCTCCTGGCTGGTAACAGCATTCTCAGGTGACAGGGAATCTTCCAGGAGTGGTAGACACAAAGACTTCATGCCACAGAGTTGTCCCTGTGGGAAATCTTACTAGCAAATTTATTCTGAGAACCCGACCTTACAATGGGGAATAGAACTTTCAAAAAAAAAATAAAGAACAGAAAAGAAAAGAAAAAGAAATGACAGATTGCCAGTCTCCAAGTAAAACCCCAGCCAGATTTATGTACATACAAAACTTACAACATTAATCGGGAATAAGAAAAAAAAAAACTCACTCTGGAAATAACCAGGCCTGATAAAAACATTTTTTGGCATTCTGAACTTATAAAAACAAAATCCCCTTTAGTGGGAACTTGGATTTCTCTTCCTGTGTCCTTGAAATGTAAACGTTTTATCTTTCTCTGGATGTTTTAAGTGTGTGCATGTAAGTATATATATGTTTAGTTTAGTTTTTAAAGGAAACCTTGGACTCTGCCATACAAAAGTTCAAGTATTGTGTACATACGGTGGCCACGCAAATAAATTGGGATTCTAAGCAATTCTTTGATTGTACCAATTTTCAGATATTTTGCCATCTTAAACTTTGTTGCATCAGCCTGGACCACGAAGGCTTTAAGCTTTTGGAGAGTAAACCTTTGAATTTTATTTAGGCAACACCCTGACTCTCATGTGGAAGGGCCTCTTCATCTTATTGGTTTAAAATCACTATATATATATATATATATATATATATTTATTTATATATATATATAAATTGATGGCCATATGATGGATTTTTTAATTTGGAAAAACTTTTTAATTGGTGAAAGTTTAAAGAGATCTCATTATAAACGGCTGTTTTATTGGTACCTATTAAAATAAAGTTTAAATGCAGAAAAATATATCTAATGGTTAACCTAAGAACTCAGATATAAAAATATAACTGGTTTGAAAAGCTACATTTTTGTTTTTCCTTTCTGATAAATGTTTCTAGAGATGCTAATAAAAACTTAGTATAATTAATGTTAATTAGGTTGAATAACTGGAAAAAGGATTGTAAAAATGTCAAAAAAACAGATAAGTGGCTTATCCCAAAAGGATAAATATTTTTATATGGTTATTTTGAATGAGATAAATAAAATGGACACTTTTGGATTTACATACAGGGTTTTGATACTACACTACGTAAAGTTAAAAAAAAAGGGCCAAAGAGTTCACCTACTCCCCCCCAACATTAAAGTTCAAACAAGTCCGTTTTATTTACCACAGTTTAACATATATTTATATGTAGACTGAAATACTTGATCAAGGATTGGGACAACAGACCAATTAATGAAATTAAAAATCGAGAAGGGCCTAAGCTCTTTGGCTGAAACTTGGGCATCCTAGAGACTTCTATAAAATTATATACAATGTACACCCACAAAATAAGGTTTCTGTCACTCCTTCTAGAAATAAGAATTATTGATTAAACTTAATAAATATAAAAATTAAAGGTATAAGATTTAATAAAATTGAGATAAAAGTTTGTGAAATTGGTATATTTAGATGGTCTTTATATAAACCTTTTGCTTATGTTGTGGGATAGATATGTTTCAGTGGAAAAACGCTTCCCCTTCTTGGTATTATAAGGCTGGGCACATGTCTATCCCTCTGAAAATATTAATTGAACAAATTAAAGGAAACCAATATAGTTACTTGAGACGTCCAATATAACGTAAATCTAAAAAGTAATTTGAGTAGCTAAAAAAAAAAAATAGGTTTACCCTGGGTTTAACTTATAACTCAAGGAAAAGAGACCTTAATAAATGTCTTATGCAAGCTTTGGAAGACAAAATAAAGAAAACCTTAGTTTTAAAACATGGAATTCTTTGTTTACAGCTCTTCTCACTGATACAAAAATGCCAATTAAGGAGATAAAATTGGGTCTGGGTGACAGAGCATTTATCTGGGGTCCTGGAAGAGAGTGTCTTTGTCTTGCAGATCAGAAATATAAATACAACAAACAGTGACCTAGGACTGAGCCTAATTAGCTCAACGAAATAAAACTTGAGGCCATGAAATTTTTGGCATTTTAGAACTCAGAACTCTGACGGGTCCTTCAGACTTTGTGAGGAAATCTTAATTATCTGTTTCATAAATAGTAAGCCTTAGTGATTTGAGCAAGCAAATTCAGCTTACTCCAACTATTATTATAAATATAAGTAAGTTTTAAAGTGAAGCTATGAGATCTCTAGCTTTTGTCTGTTTATAAGCCTGCATACAGATTATAGAAGTGAGATATTTCTACTGCTAAAAAAAAAAATTTC
Organism: Vicugna pacos; assembly: GCF_048564905.1. NCBI lineage: Eukaryota > Metazoa > Chordata > Mammalia > Artiodactyla > Camelidae > Vicugna > Vicugna pacos. The sequence goes on along the minus strand of NW_027328813.1, from coordinate 128,065 downwards.
GAAGTCAAAGAGCTCTGCTTAATTGATGTAAAAATATAAGAGCTTAAAAATTAAGTATTTTTAAAATAAAAACTTAACAAATTGACTTTCAGTGTCATGTGAATTGGAAAATATTCAGTATTAAGGTAATATTTGATATTGTTTAGTTTAAGTATGTTCTAATAAATGTAGACATCTTTAAAATCATCCATCTTAACTATAATACCTTTACTGTACCTAGGTTTAATGAAAGTCAAATAAGATCCTGTTATATCTGTTGCAGATTTGTCAAAAAAAAAATAACAGTAATGTGCTGTGGTAAAATTTTAAGTAAATTAAATGTAAATGAGATGAGAGCTTTGGGTAAATATTTAAAATATATTTTTAAAATGTATGCTTAAAATAATCTCTAAATGTTTGATATCTTTAAATTCTAGAGTTGTGCTAAATTAAGTTAAATGACAAGATTTTATTAAATATCTATGCCATTTTCAGATAAAATAAGATTGAAATATGAATTACTTAACATTTAACTTCCTCTTACAGTGAAACTAAAGGTGTTTAGAAATATTAATAAATGGTTGGTGTCACACAGAAATAGTCTCTATTAGTAAGGGAATGATCTCAGTATCCTAGGAAAGTAATATAAATGCGTAAAGGAAGATGTAAGAATGGAATAATACTTTGTTAATGAAAAATAGTGACTTTCTCCTGAAGCTGGTTACCTCTGAATGGAAGACAAAATAAGGGACACACTAATATAAGTATAGAAAGCTGTGGAAGGCTTGTGGAAAAGGAACCCTGAGGAAAGTTTTGTACGTGGTCAGAATTGGCTAAGTTTAGAATCAAATTGGGCAACGTAAATGAATCTTAGAAGTTAGCTGGAACAAGATTAGATTTGGTTTTCTCTCTGTTAAGAGGAAAAAATTTTCTTAAAATATTAATCCACCTTCAGTAACAGATTGTAAAACATCTTATACCACTTAGCTGATCTGTTCTGCCTTTACATTTGACATATTTTCTTGTTAATGAATTAGTACTACATTACAGTGATCTATATGTTTATCTGATCAAGTGTTCTGAAATCTTTCACAAAGCTCCCCAAATATAAAATTCTAATTAATTAAATAAAAATTAATTTAATTAATTAAAATTCTTTTAATCTCCAGTTAAGTTTGGGATGCTACAGAAGGCCCCTGAAACATCCCAAAGAGAGATTTTTAACTATAAAGTTTCATTTGGCATTTTAAATAACATGGAATTGTCAAATGAATCATAAAACTTCTAAGGTTATATTGAATGAGAAATATTATTAATATAGGTATTGTAGAAATTATATGGACTCCCTAAAATTCTGGTTTATCTGAAATGTTACCAGTGATAATTATGGGTATAGTGAACAGGTTTCTTTATTGATTATAGTGTAACGGTGTTTAACCATGCTTTTAAATCTTTTGTCATTTATAGACAGTTAATTGTTTTCTTCTGATGGTTTTGCAAAATGCTTTCTCTTCAAGGAGATTTACTGATTTCTAATAAATTTCAAACTACAGCACTGAACTAAACTGGGTAAGACATTTTAAAGTTCTAATGAAAACTCTCATTAAAAGAATTAGTTACATGGGACTGATTAACCAGCTGAATATGGTTATAATTTTTGATATTGTTTGAAATACTACTGCCTTTTAACCTGTTTCCCAGACATAAAGAATCTCTTCTCCTTAAGCTAGTTATGGTTCACAGCAATTTGATAAATTATAACTATGTATACAGACTTGGAACAGTTATCTTTTCTCTCTATCTGATCCCTCAAAAGACTAAAAATACTTAGGTCCCCAGTGGCTCTATCAGACAAATTAGGGAGATCATCTCCTAAGAGATATAGGAGTATAAAGGTATTTTAAGGATTTTAAAGAGAAAAGAATTTACCTAAATCTGTAAGGCAAAAATCCATGAAAAGCCTTGACGTGGCTTTCTTGGCCTTAGAAAACCTTATTAACATTCTACCCTGAGACTCCGTATTAAAACTTCCAACACAGTCAATTTAAAAAGCCTATATGATCAAATAATCAGATTTAATTTGTAAAGAAATTAATCTTGATTTGGCTATATTTGAGAAAACTGAGGGTAACTTTAGAGAGAAAAAAATTATATTTTAGTGGATATTAAATTCTAGTTTTGTTAATTGAGGTCCATATTTACTAAGACACTTCCCAGATCATTCCTTGCTGTTATGTCACACTGCTGTACAGTTTAATTGAATTATGAAAAGAATACTCTAGGTTTGATTCTGAAGCTCAGTAATCTATCCTTGGGTAAAATTCCAATGCCCCATGACCTGCAGCCAGGGGATTATACATACTGCAACAGGCATGACTTAAAGAACTGTCTCCAACCTGAATGGAAAGACCCTTTTTCAGATACTCTTAACTAGACCATACACACCAAAGCTGAAGGAAACGGAGTCTCGGATTCATTTCCTATCTGAAACAGCCCCTGCAGTGCACTGGCCTATAGAGCACTGCTCACCTTAAAACAATGCCCAAATGGAGAAAAAGCTTCCATACCAGGATGAGAAGAAGACGACATCTGAGCTAGACTGCTGACCCAAGACACCGGACCAGGACTGTATACCAATTACTTTGATAATTTCTCCAACCTTTGATTATGAACTACTCCAATTGTTAAGTTTATGATAAATTACCTATGTCTAGTACTTCTGTGTTACCTTGGTGGGTTTCCCTACTCCAAGGCTCTAACTAGATAGCCCTCAGAAACGTTATTCTAAAAAGAATTTATAGTTCTGTTTAGGCCACTGTTGATCTTACAAGGTGGGAGATTTCAACTGGCCAATTAATACCTGCCCTGACCCTGACCATAAATATGAACTTTCTCATAGGATCAAACTCAGAAACACAAGCAAAATTTTAACCCAAAAATACAACTTCTCGACTATTAAATTCTTACTCGTGACTTTATTAACGTTACTAGCTGTATTACTTATATCCTGTCTATTTTATAAAATTGTTGTCTGTTACATTTCCCAATGTGTAACTAGGCCCACAAGATGGATGATGGCTAAACATCTTGAAGAAACAGATAAAATTTATAACCCTGAATAAAATAAATATAATAGTGTGATTCTAGGTATGGGAATGAGCAAAGATGGGTAAACACTTCCTGGATCATAATAGAGTAGTAAGACAGGTGATCCAGAGAACTTTTAGTATCAACAGGGCCTGATAAAAAAAACTAACACCTTGAATGGCAACTCAGAAGATTCTTCACCTGAACTAGGAATGAGCCATCCTAGCACCGTGGGACAAAATTGGTCATGAAATGTCTCTCAAAATATTGGTCGAATTTAGGACCAAGGGGGAACACTGTGAATGAAAATACTACAATGTGCATGAAAATACTGCAACCATGTCAGTAAACAAAGAATGCTGAATCCAAATCATCAGCGGCTGCTGCCAACCCCCAGCGAGTTCATGCCTACAGCCCGGCCTCTCAGCCACTCACAGTGGTGCCCTCTGAGCAGACTCAGTGCAAGAAAGGACAGGATACTGGCCCTAGATAGCCAGGTGCTTGCCAAAGGAATGAATTCAATGACCCAAATGTTTGCTTCCCACCATACATAGAAAACCACTAAATACTTGAACTTGAGATATCTGGTTTTCTTTAGATAACAAGCAATATTTTATTGTTCCAATTACCTGATCTTTGTTGTAAAGATTCTATTTATCCTAGCTCCTCCACTACCTCTTGGGAGCAGTCCCTCAGAGTGATCTGAGAGGCTGTCATCCCGGCTCGAGTCCTCCAGCCAAATAAATCAAAGCCCTTAACATTTAGGCTGAACGTTTATTTCAATGACGTTCCAGAATAGACACAACTCATCAATTCTGTAATGGAACACACTGAATCAGGAACCAAAAGCGTGTTTTAGTCCAGAAAATCTCCAGGTTCCTATTTCTTCCTGTCATTATACAATCCCTCCAGAACTCATTACTTTGCTGTCTGCTCCTCTGGCAACCAAACTCAGAGAAGAGACAACTCAGCAGAGCGCCCTGCTGGGGAGAACACCCCGCAGAAGCACTGCAGGCTGCCTTCCCTCCCGCACGCTCTGCTGACCCTTGGTGTCCCCCGTGGAGACCAGGCCAACACAGCTCTTCCCAACAGCTGCAAAGTCGCACACGTTAAATAAATCATTTTATTTTATATGATATTTTACGTATATACCCATCTCTGAAAACAGCTTTGCCAGAAGCCCAAATCTTCAACATTAATCTGCAAAGGCAAATCAGGTCCCCAAGGGAAAACAAGTCTTAAGACGACGCTAAGGCCTCCAAAGTCCTCTCCACGACCATGAACCAAACTGCCTGCAGGTCTGCAGCTGCAGGACGCTACATGTCTGCTTTTAAAGCAACCCCTTTCTGCCCTCGGGTGCTACAATGCCCTTTTATGCCCTCCCATCACAGGGCAAGAGCAGCCGCTGCAGAACCTTGCAGGGCAGCACTGACAGGACTGGACAAAGGGGATCAGAGCTAAACAAAGCATTCTGATGACACGAGCTTGTCACTGTGTCTCTTTACAGATGTAGATATATATAGAGAGAAGTGGGGTGATATTGCTCAAAGTCACACAGCTAATAAGTGGCAAAGTATATAACTCTGCTCCTCCCTCCTGTGTGACGCCCAACTGGGACAACCACAGGGTTCTCTCGTGGCTGCCTGAACAGTCTTTTCCTATCACTCATGACACACAATAGTGTCTGAACTTAGCCTGCATTTGCAGCATCTTTTCCCTCCAGTTTCTCAGGAACAAGGCTGTTCGGGCCTGTATGAATTCCGGCTTCCTGAAATCTCCGTGCTCAGGCTGGTCTTGCCTGTGCATCCGGCCCGCTGCTCAGAGGCTCTTCCTCCCCTGCAGGAGGACGTTTCTAATCTTCACAGGGACACAACCTCAGGGGAGCTCTCCTCTCGCCCTCAGCATGGCAGGTGTCCCAGGCCTCATCCCGAGCAGCCCCGTTAGGACGGTGTCTGCCCAGCTCTGCTAGTCAGATCAGCAGCCTCAATGCCAGGGATTATACCCAGGTCACACTGCAAACCTACTGCCCGCCTCACAGCCCCCAGCCAGCAGGTCACCTGGAAGTCACAGCAAGTGCCCCACCCAATCCAGAAGTCTCTTCTTTTGCCAGCACCACTGATGAATGGTTTCCAACCTTCGGACAGTTTCGCACAAAACAGCACCTTCTACTGTGAAACGGGTGGTTTTTCTTCTGCGCCTCATCCTTACTGGAAACGTAAAAGGAAACCAAAAGGCCTTTTCTCAACCCTTTTCTGATGAAACCCTCCCACCCACAATACTCATATGCTCAAGAGCTTTGGATCCACATGATTTTCGTTCTCTTAGGCTAAGTGGCTCAAAAAACTAAGGGATTCTTTCTCCTTTGAGGGTATTAGCACTCAGTTTCTCGGCTTTAATCTGTTTTTGTCTCTCTCTTCAGTGACCCTAGCAGTTGCCACCTCTTACTCCCTTCAGCAGCCTCCCTCCCAACTTCAAGTCTAGGAAATCAGCTGTGATGAGGGGCATGGGGGCAGTCACAGAAGATGCAACTAAGGCACAGAGAGGCTACATAATTTGCCCAAGAAATCACCTTGAACCACCAACAGAGTGTGTCACGTCCCTCTGTTTAACTCTAATGCTAAGCAAGTTAACTTTTTGTAGATTATGTTTATAAACAGATGAGGTATGAAAATACATACAAGGACACACATCAACTCTAAGATATTCATTAACTCCACTATTTTGTTTCTATTTATTTTATTTCTATTAAAAAATTAAGAACCCCTGCAGTCAATATAGCAAAATGTTACTGGGTTTTAAATCCAGAATATACAGGGGTTGTGTCATTACTCATTCTTGTATGTATTTTCACAAGACAAAATGATTTGAAAGTCTCTCTCCCCGCCCCCTACTCACTACTGGCTCTCACCAGAGCTCCCAGACCACACATCTAACAGCCTTTCACTTTACCCACAGCTGAACTCATCAGTTTTCCCCCAGAACTCCCTCTGCTGCTTTCCCTCCTCAGAACACAGCAGGACCATTATTTAACTCATTAATCCACCCAGAAACCTGGGCCTTACTCCATCCTACCTTCACAGACAGCATTGATCCTTTCCTCTTTACCATCTAAACATGCCTTCAATCTGTTCGCTTTTACCCACTGACCGTCCCACCGCTCAATTGGAAGCCAACAACACTGCCCACCTGGACTCATGAGTCTCCCAGGTGGCCCCACAGCCACTCTCCCCTACTTGAGACAAATGTGATTGTGTCTCTCCCACGCTTTTGGACTCATTTCAGACCCACTGTTCTTAGAAGAAACTTCAATTTCTTCACCTGGTGAAGGTCCTTGCCATGAAACTGTCAGCTCAGTAAGGGCAGGACACACCCTCGTCCCTCGGCTCCACCATCTGGCAGAGCATCAGCTTGGGAGGATTGAGTTCTTAGCAAACTACTTCACTTATCCATACAAATCCATGGTAGATTAGAAAGATTTTAGATGTTGAGCTCGACTATTAATTTGGGGATTTTGCACTGGCAACCTGCAAGTATATATTCCAATTATTGTGTCTTCTTAAAACCATACCCAGATTAAAGGAGTATTTGTGGAATGTCTTCAGAGTAAAAGGGACTGTACTTTTACAGATTTTATGTTTTAAAATATGAACAACCCGGACAGGGTCAAAAATAGAACCGCCTCACAAGTGACAGAAGACAGGTGAGACGCATATAGCAACAGGTCACAAAGATGGTAAGAGCAAAATTGTTTCTCCAACCCCCAAAACATTCCTCCAAGAACTGAAAACTCAGAAATTTGAAAGTAAAATACCATCATATAAAGAAAGAAAATAAATAATCCTCTTCATCAGGGTTTCTAGATCTGACTGCAGAGTTATTAGCAGGCCATACTGAATCCTAGCACAGAAAAATCAGATGGACTAGTGGTGAGTAAGTTCCAGGAAAATGGCAGTAACTCCTCCAATTGAAAGAGGACACACACTCACTTGTTCAAGGTGATTGTAAACCACATTCTGCAGAAATTCAGAAGATTCAGGCACCGCTTCTAGATGGTGATGACACGGAAGGACGGCTTGGATGCATGCTTCTAACTGAGTCACCGGCATTCTTACACTGCAGGGGGAAATGGAGGCCCTCAGCCAAGAGCACAGTTGTTCCTGTCATGTATCCCAGGCCGTGCCTCGGGGACTCAGTGTACTGTAGCAGTCCGGCCCCAGGTGAGGACCCGCAGCGTGGCCCAAGCAAGCAGGAGGGGCACTGTGCTTGAGAAATCCCATCCCCCATGGGGGCAAGAGGGGCTGGTGGGGTTGTGTGAACCTATAAATGCTCATAGAAATACACCTGCATACAGTGAAGTGATAAAATTAAAAGTAGCAGGCTATTTAACAAAATTTCAATTGTCAGTGTTAATTTTACCATTCCATTCCGCTTGTCCCCTGCACTCTGAGACAGGCTTAGGCTCTCTCACACATGCAGCTCTGATGCAATGGTTGTGAAGTTATTTTACTTTGCTGCAAGTGTCTTCGCTCCCAGTGTCACTGTGACTGTCGTCTCTTAACACAGTCAGATATCTTCCTGCATCTCTCCCTGAGTTCCTTGCTCCTGCTTCTCAGATCCTGAGATAAAGAACAGGTGAAGGCACATGACTGGAAAAGTCAATGTGGACTTGACCAAAGTCCTCAGTGACCCCCTAGGTGAGTGCTGCCCACCCCTTACCTTCGATTCTCAAGGTTCTGCCCAGGGTGACATCCAGCCAGGAGAGAGTCCTGGGCCCTATTAAAAGCTGTGTGGCTTGGGTGCAGGGAAAGCTGCAGGAGCTGGTTCTGTAGCCGGTCCCATCCACACCTCTGCTCCTCTCTCTCCCGAGGCAGCGCTGCCAAGCCCCCAGGCTCCCTGAGCTTCTGTCTTTCTCTTCTACTCTACTTCAAGCCCTTTTCCTCTTCCTTTACTCCCTGATTATCCCTAGCTGGAGTGATTTTTCTATCATAGAATCTGAAAAAATTTCCTGCAGCTGAAAAAGAGGTGCCAGAGGTCAACGCGCATATGGTGGTTCCTGAATAGAGCCCCTGGTTAGGGGGACCCTCACCAACACTCACGGGGCATCAGGCATGTTGCAGGGTCGACCACCACCAACAAGAGTTTGCTGTGACACCAAGGCACGCACAGCATCCCTGCTCACTAAATTGTAGTTGTAGTCCTTTATTAAGAAGCAAAAATAAAAAAATTGCTCATGTTTCTTACTAAAATTATTTATGAGGGAGAAAAAGAAATTGTAATAGAAAGAACAAATTTCACTCCATGTTAGATGTGTTCATTTGGCTTTAATCCTGTACCTTGTTTTCTAGGCTCAGACTTGCTATCTCTGCACCTTTTGTAAAAGAAAGTTGCCTTTAGCCTGAAATATCCAGGAGGGCCTATTCTCCGGGCTCTGATCTTTAAGGATATTTGCTCTTCTACACTTATGTATAGATGGCAAGTTGTAAAATAGTGAATAACCTTTCTTTTTTTTTGGAGGTTTTACAGGGGCACCATAATTTGACCCACATGGACAGCTGCAGGAACAAAGGATTTCAAGGACAAACAATTCATACAGCAAGAAGTTTGCAACAACCAGCCACATCCCTGCCGCTTTTTAGTATAAAAGGAGACTGAATTCTGCCCTGGGGAAGAGAGTTCTACTGGATAACAATATGCCATTTTCTGGGTCTGCCAGCTTTACAAATAAAGTCTCTTTTCCTTACTCCAACATCTCATCTCCCGATTAATCGGCCTGTCATGCAGCAAGCAGAACGAGTTTGGACTTGGTAACAAATTGACTGCCTTAGAGGTAGTATGTCTCCACTGTTTCCTCATTTCCAGTATTTCACCACCTATCAATTTTATATGCTTTTTAACAACATGAACAAAAAACCTATTACAAGGAATTGATTCCACAGAAATAAAATTATTTCTACTCCTTCAAAACTTTTTTCTTTTCTATTTTATTTTGTTTTGCTTATTGAAAAGAAAATAAATTCAAATCTTTTTATTTCACGTATTTTTATAACTAGATATTGTAAATACTACAAAGATATTTAAATTGCAATAAAAATTGTTCATATATTAGTATAAAGATATATACACAATCAATGCAGATTAGGAAAGGAGTAGATATTTACTAAAAATCCACTGCACATCCAGTCTTTTACAAGCATATCCTGGAATATAAGCTCTATTATCCAGGGTCCCCCACCCCCAATCTCACTGCGGAGTCCCTTAGTAATCAACTACCAAGGCACCAGCATAGAACCATGAGATCACTAGTTTAGGTATAAATGAGAGTATTAGCTCATTCAATTCTAAAACAGAAACCTTAAAATAAATACTGAACTTACTTACAGATAAACAAATTTGGACACAAAAAAGTACAGTTTCTCCCCAAATTCACAAAGATAATAACTGGTAAAGGCAAGATTTGAACTCATCTGCCTTGAATATAAAGCTAAGTTGGAAATCCCCTTCAACTGTGGAGGACCAGCAGCACAGCCTGTCACCCTATCTTTGTTCAGATCTGGCTTTAGACAGCCTGAGACAGCACCCCTTCCTATGGAACTCGAGGGCAAACAATAACAATAAGGATTTTATATTCTGTAGTTTCTTAGGTCTCAATTATATAAAGTGTCAGCAGGTCAGCAGAAAACTCTGGGAAATATGAGTGGGTCCAGAGCTTTTTGCTGATAAGAAACTCAATCTATCAGGACAGAGTGACCTTCCCATGAGAGGCCTCATGGACATAAACTAAAGGCAACTGAGCAATGAAAACTAGCAAGAACATGGAACTCAAGCAAGAAGGATCCCTACCATCCCCTGCCCAGTTGCCTCTTCACCTTTGTGGACAAGACGGCAGAAGGTCCATGTTCTTGTCCAAGTTACAACATCATGGATTCTCACCCATATAATATTACGACTCTATGCTGTCTTAAGTCCTTTCCAACTAAAATATGATGACACCAATATCTCAGCGGAATGTCTATGTCTCCACTTTCTCTCTTCTATTAGGAGACTATATCTATGGCCACAAAGCCGAAATTCAATTAAAAACACCATGCACGAAGCCTGGTGAAAGTCTGTGTAAGAGACATTGTTCTCAAGCTCAGTGAGTGAAAACTCAGAAAAAGTGGTCCTTATCCCTCTGCAAGTGGAAGGTAGCCTGATTGTGTGTGTGTATGTGTGCACACGTGTGTGTGTAAATCAAATACAATGTATTGTGGGATGTGCACAGATTTTTTTTATGTTACTATCATTTCATGAGGATGAGCCAACCTTTAAAGTAATTTGAATCTACTATTCTGAGAGAGTCTCAGGATCTTTTGGTGGAGGATGGGAAAGGGGAAAGGAAAGGAGGAAAGAAGTAAATGAAGCAAAGCTGTAAGTATACTGCTAGGGAAAGGCAAGACATTAATTTTGTTCCTACTTGCATCACACACAAATTAGGGACTGGCTTTCCCACATGTCTTGTCAAGCACTGAGTTGCAGAAGAACAGGTGACAGCCCATTTCTCACTGAGCTTGTGACTGTACGTGGCATCTTATAGACACTAAATATTTAACCTGATCAAACAATCTGGCAGCAGGCTGTAATTCTCCTATTTTGAGAGATAAGAAAACAGGAAGTGAAATAGGGTATATAGCTTGACCAAAGTCAGAGGACAAGTAAACTAAAGAGGATGAATTCAAACTCAGATCTGAATGCAGAGTCTGATCTTCCCACTCCGAGGGCTGGAAATTCCTTAACACACAGGGTCCCCAGCTCCTCTGCTTTGTTCCTGGCACCAAGCATTTCCCATGGCGATATTCTCCAGTTCTCAGACACAGCGCTCTGTGCAGCCAATAACCTCCATTCGACCTTGATCATCTACCTGTCACGCCCACCAGGCTTCACCAGGCAAGAAAGCTGGCTTTCAACTGCATACAAAGCCACCCCTGTTTTATCCTGGACTCTTCAGCGGCTTTTCCAGCATAAACACAGCCATGAAAGTGCTCACAGTTTGTACATGAGCCACACTACCTCTCTCCATCTCTGTCCCCACCTATACTACTTTGCTATGACCATTTTGAGAATCTTGGAAACAAATTTTTAAAAACAGAAAAGAAAGGATTCTGTAACAAGTACTTAATACTTACAATTTTAAATGAGAAGTTACAAAGTGAGTATTTACAAACCGAATCTGCCTTCCTAGGTGTCAGTTTTAACAGTTAAAATATACAATAGCAAAAAATTCTGACTTAAATAATTAACAAAAACATCAACAATAATCTGGAATAAACTCAAAAACAATGCCCATGTTGTACATGGAGGAAGTACAGGACTGTACTGTGGGGTAAAGTAAGAGGTGTGAAAGTAGAGACATCAACATTTTGTATGCAGGAAAGCAGTTTTGTAAAAATGTACGTTCTCCTAAAGATAATTCAAAAGTACTAAAAAATCCCACGAGAGCACTTCTTTTTTTTTTTAACTTGAAAAATTATATTAGAATTCTTCAGGAATAATAAAGTCATAATACTAACCAAGAAAATTTGGGATCGAAAAGAGAATCAAAAAATCGCACTGTCAGATATTAAATAAATGTTTACAATATGTAAGATATAGTGCTAGTGTAAGAAAGTAAGATTGATAAAAATAAACCATGAGCTCAAAAAGAGACTCTAGTGTACATAAGTATTCTTTACAGGTGGGATTTCAAGTTAAAAAGCAAAGTAGGAATTCAATAATTGTCTTGGGACAATCAGAGAATCCCCTGGAAAAAACAAATTCTATTCCAGTCATAATGACCGCAAGAAAAATTACAGAATGTGATGTGAATATTAGAAAGTACTAATAACAGCGAATATAATTCTTTGCTCATATTAATTCAACTTCTCTTCACTATAACAAGTACCATCATCATCTCCATCTTAGAGATTAAAAAAACCTACAGAAGAAATTTATACCATTATAAGAAAGTATTTCTAAGAATAATATCAGGAATAAAACCCAAAAAGAAGACATTTACAATCTTAAGATTATTTTGGGCCACAACAAAAATGAACCTACTGAACAAAATGAAAGGCAAAATATGACAAGGAAAAGCTCTCTGATACATGTTGATGAAGACAAGGGGTTAATGTTCATAATATACATAGAGCTGTCACAAAGCAACAAGAAGCTGCCTCACTTAAATGTGTGCAAAGGACAAAAGAGATCATTCACTTTTTAAAAGTCAGATGGCTAATGAGTGAAAAATGCTCAATACCTCACTGGTCATCAAGTGCAAATTAAAACAATGAAAAAGTACTTTTGCTCATCATATTGGCACATATTTTTAAAAGATATTCTAGCTAGTGTCCATCTTTGAGAGAACAAACTGTGAGCGATCTTTTGGAGGATGACATGTCAATGGATATGTAAACTCTGAAAAACGTGTGTACACACAGGCTGAACTCCACATTTTGGAATCGTTTCATTTAGAAAAATTCAGTTCAAAAAGATGTACTTATCAGAGCATTTACACAGCACTGTTTACAATGGTGAGAAGAAAAGCTGAAGTGAAATCATATCCAGCGATAGAGAATTGGTTACATAAGTTATTCTACATCTTTTCATGCCCCACAGGAGAAGGAATTTCTTGATTCACTTGAAAGGAGCCTGTGATTTATGTAGTTGTCACATCCAAGGACTAAATTTCCAGAAACCTTAACGAAAATAATACTCATACAAGATCACAGGAATGTTTGTATAAGAAGTATGCCAGTCAAACACCCTTTCTGACAGTGGAAAATGGAGAAAACTTAAGTGTCCACCATCAAGACAATGATGCGGTAAATCACGGTGAGCTGTGGGCACTAAAGTTCCGGTGTTTCGGCGTGGTCCAAGGCCTTGTCCACAGTACGCTCCCACGAAAGGTGTCCTTACACAAGAGACCAAACCTGCATATCAGGAAAACCCTCTACTCTATCTGAAAGGACCGGGTGAGTCTGGAGAGAGAGGACGTCTGTGATATATACCTGAGTGAATAAACCGAGCTGCAGAAAACATATAGTATGGCCTTATTTTTCAATAAAGCATATATACACACACATAGACATAGATTTCTCATATACGTGTATGTATGAGTTTATTTATATGACATAGGCATAAAGGTCATGAAATATATACTCCACATTGTCAGCAGTTTTTACTCTCAGGAAAAAAGGGGAAGGGATGTAGGGGACTTTCGGTACCACAACAGATCTCTTTTCAGAATTTCAGTTAAGTATACTTGGAATTTAAAAGTTTATTTAAGTCCAAAGTAAAATGGACGAGGACTCCACAAGACAGAATGCTATACTAGTCATTAAAAATCATGCCAGGGGAGATAGAATATTGTAGAAAAATGTGTAATAAGCCGAATGGAAAATGGAGGTCTCCACACAGTATACAGGCACACATTGCTCGCTGGTTTTTATGACAGAGGTAATACACACTGATGAAAAGAACAGAAAATAGATGTTAATGTGTTAATTATTATCTCTGAGTACTGGCACCAGGATAGATCCATTTGACCCTTTTTTCATACATTTATATTAAATACACACTATTTTTCATCTGAAAAATGCATTTTTAGATGTCTAGTACCACACATTGGAAAATTACACGAGTACTTACAGAAACAAATAACTAGGAGACACCGCAGCAGCGTCACAAAGTGTAGAAAGGGCGATCCTGAATAACACCGCGCAGTTACATAAGGACCCACAAAGTGAGAGCACCTGCTGTAACAGGGCGCGTCCCCCTTCCATTTGTCAGATGTGTCTTCAGGGCTGAGGCAGTTCTGAGCACGGCCAGTGTCAGTGCTGGTGTCTGGATGGATGCCACTGGAGGTGAGGGCACCTGCAAGCCGAGAGGAAGAACAGAAATCATCCTCTGCTTTTTCTGTCTTGTTTCTTTGTTACTTTTAAAGAGAGGCGGAAATAAGATAAACTGGATCTTTCCTACTGAAATTTCAGTAATGAAACCATTTTTAAAGTGATCACAACTTATATTCTGCCTATGACTGTCTTTTCAACAAAGCATCATATTTATAAAATGTTAATTAACTCAGTTAATTAACTCCCTGTTGAAACATTCTAGTAAAGAGCATGAACTGCAGTATGTAAAAGAACCACACCTGCAGTGACTAGCTCAGCTGTCTTGACGGCAGTGCAGTCAGCCCCCACCATCCCGTGGCCCTGAGCTCCTGATGCTGGTAAGAGAGCGCGCTGCTGCCTCAGATGGAAAGAAAAGGTGAAAGCATTTTCTGAAATCTACAGCACTGACAAAACATAACTGATAAATCCCAGGCTCCTTTGAGGCTGTCATTTTCCGTTTCTGGCCAACACCCGTCAATGAGCAGAACCACCCCATTCCCGAGTCATGGGACTCACGTGGGCAGAAGTTTTGGAGAAATTTCCAGGTATAGAATGTAAACCAACTATACATAAAACTCTGAAAAAGAAAAGATGCAATAATCTGATTTTGGAAGACACTAAAATATTCTCCTAAGCCTTAGTACTTGGAAAGGCTGGGCTTCTACTAAGCCACTTATTTATTTCACAGCCAATGAGCATCTCCCACAAACCCTGTTTCCCTGTGTCTGCTGGGAGCTTCAGGCACATTGATGTTGTCTATCTTATAAGTCACAAGGCAGAGGCGTGTGTCTCACGCTGGCAACTCTCACACAGGCTCAACTCCTAGCCTCACTGTATGAACTTGGCCCCATTTTCTCACCTGTTTATTTGGTACCTGTTCTTCTGTAAGCTGCCTGAAATGCTTATTGAAACAAGTCAGAAGAATGAGTGGGTAGAGAAATGGACAGATGGACAGGTGAGAGATGGGCAGAAAAACAGAGAGTCTCCAAGAGAAGGGGAGCAATCAAAATTACCTATGCAAAACCCTCTTCTAGTCAGGGAAGGAAACCACCACGGAGAAGTGTGAAGAGGCAGGTTGCTTAGGACTGTTTCCTGGATTCCATGAAAAGTCACACCAAGAGATGAGAGGGTAGAACTATAAATAATAAAAGAAAAAATCATGCATGTTTGAAAAATATATCTACATTATGTACTTTCTAAAGAATAGAGTCAAATTAGCAAGGCCCAATAACACAATCCTTGGGTATATACAGAAGTGAGAATCCCATCTCCAATCTGCAAGGCATCCCTTTGGAGCACTGAGAGTCTACACGGTGCAGTCATAAAGCCATCACCGCAAAAGCGATGCTATCCTGCACTTACGAGGAAAGAGCAGCTGTGCTCGGTCTGCCTACACGTGTCTTTTACACCCCTCAGCACCTCTACGGGGGAGGGACGCCTAGCGAGCCCCATCTCTGCAGGACAGAAAACAAGTCCAAGAGAGGCTAAGCCGACCTACCAATTCTCCATCTCACAGGACTTGTCACTCCAGACCAGGACTCGAACTCGGACCCATGTTTGTAACCACAGTACTACCGTATTTTATGTGCTTTTTGTGTGTATAATACATTTGTTTCTGGCATGAAAGGGTATTTAATAAATGATCGGTTGTCTTGTCTATCTCATTAGTTCACAATCTTTATATTTTTGAATTGTACTCTTCCCCTGGAGAAAGGAACGGAAAGAGCGGGGGTCAGAATGAGGTGGGGCTCCATTCTTTATCTGTTGCCTCATCTCATCCAAGTCCCCAAACAGGGAGAAAGAGCAAATGTTCTCTTCATCATTTAAAGAGAGGGCTCCAGTGACGGTGACTTACTCAACCCCAAAACCAAGTCTGGGGGAAGGGCACATGCAGCAACGAGAGCAGTATCACCTGTAGGAAGGCAAAAAGAGCTCAGGGGATGGCTCAATGGGTCAGCCTGATTTCATTTCAATCGATAATACAATAGCACACTCTAAAAAAACTAGAATGCAATGGATTTCCTCTTTCTTGACATCTAGCAAGTTTCCACATCTCACATGTAACATTATCACGAACTAGTGAAAGGAAGAGTCCACAGACAAGGAAAATCAATGCCACAGGCAGGCTGAAACACAGGCTGGAGGAAAGGAAGGGAAAGGGCATAGTAAAGAAGAGGGGAAATTCTGGGAAAAAGACATCATCACAAGGACTCTCAAGCATCATCCAGCAATCATATAATCATTCTTTCAAGAGAGAGTTACTTAGGTCCTATTTTGTGCAACATTGTACAGTGGGCGAAGCAAGAGCACAGCGTCCATGGTGGCAGCAAGCTGCGGAGCTCCAATACACTTCTGATCCCGGTACCTTGCACACTTGTCCTCAGTATAAAGGCAAAATATATAGTAAAATAATCCAATGTAAACTCTATGCAATGCTGAAAAAAATTAAAGAATACCTAAATACCTGGACAGACACACCACGCACATTCCTGAATCAAATGACAGCATTCTTGGGATGGCAGTGCTCCCCAGAGCGATCCATATATTCAACGTGGACTCGATCACAATCCCAGTGGGTTCCTCTGCAGAAACTGACTGTCTGCTGCTACAATTCATATGGGAATTCGAGGATCTCAGTAACCAAACCGTACTTGAAATAGAAGAACAGTTTGAGAGGACTTGTAATTCTCAATTTCAAACCTTACAACTGTATCTCCAGGTGAGATTAGAGGCCATTTTTAAGTTATAATTGTGTTTATCCTTATTTTCTAAATTCTGTACAACGAATATACCTGTTAGAATAAGAAATTTAAAAAGTAAGGTATCTTTTAAAACATGCAAACCTATTCATTCATTGGGAAAAAAATATTTTGACTATAAAGAAGTAAACAAATATCTAGTGAAAAAGGACTATTTAAAAACAAGAGTGCATTTACATTTTTTGTAAATTGGAAACGGAAAAGCACAAACACATCAAGTTTCTAGGGAGAGTGTTGCAACATATTAATTGTTATTTCCAAAATTCTAATTGAACAATGAAAACTCAAGAAAGAGAAAATCTTGATTGACAGCCAACTGCAAACACATGGAGAGCAAAGGCCTAGAAATCACAGTTCCTTTAACTCTGCTACTAACTCAATAGGAGAGGAAATTCCTCAGTGAGGGGACAGTGGAATCCCATGCATAAGACAGGATACACAGTACAAACTGCACTAGAATTGGGGGTGATTTCCATAGAAGAATTCTAAAGTTACAACATTGATGAAAAACTATAAAAACACTGACAGACAGATTAAAACACACAGTCATATATATTATATAAAAACATATGAAGTCTGCCCCCATGTTGCATAGAAATACAAACATATTTGTTCATTTATGGGCACTGATTACTTTATCCCAGGTAGAATATTTCAACTAAAATAGATAATCAATAATACACTCCTCTTGTCAAAACTAGTTGATAAGTTACTCTGCCATGTATGCATAATGTGTCTAAGATAGATTTAAAATTAGTGAAAAAGATTTTTGTATGGTTTCTTGAACCCTTCTCAAAACACCAAGCTTAATTTTAAAATAAATCTGAGCAGTATTTCTATATGATCTTTTCCCTTGTGAAATGAACAACACAGTCTGTTGTCAAAATTCTTTCCTTACAATGATTCACGAGCACCGTATACTCACAAAACTGCTGGACAGCAAGGCACTATCCAGACACTGTGACAAATCAAATGAAACACAAGGAAGACAGTGACCCTATTCTGCAGGGCTTATAATCTGTTCCAACACCGGGTTTTTATTTGATTTGTTTGATTGGTTAGAAAAATAAAATCACTCAAGTACATTCTTCTTTGAGCATTATGTAAATCATGACTCTCTTTTTAGTGTCATGAGCAGGAAAGACTTGAGTATGAATTGATTAGATCAACTAGGCACAATCATCGCTGGAGCCTGTGTAATAAATAAGTACATGAGATCTAAAATAAACCTACACAGATCTCTGCAAGGAAAATGAAGAGGTGAGTTCCCCAATGAGAAAACAAACAATCAAGAAATCAAAAAAGGAAAACTTTTTCATTAATGATTCCAGGCAGTAGTGGAGCGTGGTGGTGAAGATCACAAATGCTGGGGACAAACATGAGGGTCTGAAATCCCACAGCACTGGGTAGCTGTGACACTGATATTTCAGTGAAATTTTCTGCACCTCAGTCTCCTATCCATAGACTGGGGACAGCCACAGCACCCATCTCCTAGAACAGTCTTAAGAATTAAGTTATTTTTTATATAAAAGTTTAAATAAAATACCTCAGATTTTAAATATTACCCCAAAAGCTCAAGGAACAAAGAAAACAGTGATAAATTGGAGTTCATCAAATGTTAAAAATTTGCTTCAAAGGACACCATCCAGAAGGTGAAAAAACATCTGAGAGGAGAAAATTTTTTCAAATTATTTATCTGATTAAGTATTTGTATCTTCAAATAAAAGAAAAAACTCCTACAACTCAACAAGAAAAAGAGAACTCAATTAAAATGTGTATAAAGTATCTGAAAATGTATTTTTCAAAGAAAATATACAAATGGCCAATAAGCACAATCAAACGATGTTCAATATCATTAGCTGTAAAAGAAATCAAGTCAAAACCACTAGGAGAAACCGCTTCACACTTACTACAATAGGTTATAATAAAAAAAAATGTGTAACAAGCACTAATGAAGACACAGAGGAAGCGGAGCGCGCAGCCCTTGCTTTTGAGGATGTAACACAGGGTGGCCACTTTAGAAAACAGCCTGGCAGGTCCTCAGAGAGTTGAACATTTGGTTTATGAATGACCCAGCATTTCTGCTCTCTGGTCACACAAGTAAGAGAACTGAAAACAAATGTCCACATAAAAATTCCTACAGGAGTATTCACGGCGCCATTACTCTTCACAAACAAAAAGCAGACACAACACAAACGACTATCACCTGATGAATGGGTAAACAGTAGGGCCCAGATATACAGTAGAATATAATTCAGCAATAGCAAAGCATAGAGTACTGACCCAGGCCACAACCTGGAAATACATTGAAAAAGTTACTCAGTGTGAAAGAAGTCAGTCACAATAGACAGTTCCATTTACATGAAATAACTTGTTTTACATGAAATGTCCAGCACAGGCAAATCCATAGAGAGAGAACAATGGCTGCCTGGGGCTGGGGGAGGATGAGGAAGATGGGAATGACTGCTTGTGCATACAGGGCTTCCTGTTGGGGGATGAAAATATTCTAAGATTGACTGCGATGCACAATTCTGGGCTTTGAGTAAAAACCGCTGCACATTTTAATGGGTGAATTGTATTAAAACTGTTAAGGACAAAAGCACCTAGGGCCAGAACCTTCAAATAGTAAATGCAAATTGCTAACTTTTATTACAGGAAGAAGAAACTGCCCTCAGCATGAAAGCAGGAGATCGGCAAATATGGGTTAACAGAATTGGACAAGAGCATTTCACTTGAAAGAGTTGCTGAGTGTACACGAAATATTCAGAAATAGGAAAATCAGCTTGACATCACGAAGAAGCATTCTGCTTCAAATGCAGATCAAGGATTCGGCAAGCCCAGCTGCTAGAAATAACCAGAGAAGAAACCTGGTTCTTACAACAAGCACCAGAGCCAACAAGGAAATGGTGGTGAGGAAAGCAGGCAGCCAAAAATCTGGAACAGTTTGCTACAAATAATTTCTCCACTGAAAATTCAAAAATAAAATGAAAGTGATGCAATGCTGAGCTGGCCTCACGTTAAAGGGCTTCCTCTGCTGCTCGACAGTTCTGTAACCCCGAATGAGAGACTCAGGAGAATCAGCATGGCTCCTGGCAGTCCCCAAGTGACTGCCCTCCAGCACGTTTACCACCATCACATCTGCCAGGGTTGTATTGCAGAGAAGAGACCAACTTCTAAAAGGCACAGGAAATGTTTACCAGGGAAGAAAAGGCTGCTGTCAGTCCTGGGACAGAGGCAGTGTGAGCAGAGGCCAGAAGGCTGCAGGTGAACTGGAGCAGACCTGGGGCAGGAAGGGACCACGGAAGAGCAGATCTCAATTTTCTACTCTCTCTCCCTCGGGTAGGAGAGATAAAGCCTGCATCCTTCTCACCTGGAACTGTGGGTTCTGGCTGGCAGAAGTCTTACGTACAGGGAATGAATACTCAAGACTCTGTGGAAAAAGTCACGAAAGAGAGAGGGCGTAGGGACCCAACTCCACGAGCCTCTCAAATGATCCCATATTTATTGTGTATAATCAAAGGAAAACGTCATTAACAGTTGTGTGATAGTAAGCAGGAACTTGGGGAAAGAAGGATGAGACAGAGATTGTAGAATCCACCATGAGTACAAAGGCTTAGTGTATCTTTAGGTAAGTCATGGGGTGAGGGGAATAAGATACATCCTTTAGACATGTGAATTACAAAGCAGACCACCAGACCAGCTAGGTCCTTGCTTGGGGGATAATAGAGTATCTAACTGCACACAAGCCCAGCCTTTATAGCTGTGGGCCTGGGTCATTGCTTTGCGATGAGCAGAGTGCTATCTAAAACATCATCTACGCAAGCAAAGCATTATCTCTGCTTTTTAAGGCAAGGAGACAGGAGTGAGGATGCACAGGCACTTGCTTGCAAAGCAGTTACTAAGCATACGTTTTCTTCTTAAATTTGACAGGCGGCTGGGATCTGTTACAATTTGTTAACCCAATCATGGGCTCCCACATGGAACCATTATGGAGGACACCCTAAGGTGACAAATCCTGGCTCTGGGTCTTTTCCTGCCAGCTTCAGCCACTCTAGCAGAGTCTAGGCACATTCCTGAATAATGATCATACAGAACCACCCACACTGTTAACTCCTGGTGCTTGAAACTTAATTTTAGCTCTACACAACTTAACGTAGAAAAGTTTCAGAAATAAAAGATATTATATTTACTTTATATCTCATCATAGGACTGATTTTTCTGATTGCTCTAAGCTGCTTCTTCTTGGTAAAGCACCTAATTCTGCAGGTGAATTCAGTACTTTCTTTGGGCATAACTAGCCAGTTTGGGCTCGCTAACTTCTATTGGTCAAATACCGATACACTTAATTGATTTCATTGTTCATCAATTTCAGCTGGGAGCAGAGGGAGTGTCACTCTGGTCCTCAGCCCACCCTCAACCCTTATCATCAGCAACTCAGGCCTCCGGAAACCAAAAAAAGCTTTTGTTTCCCTTCTACAGTTTCAACAAACCCAACAGGATACATAAGCCTGGAGAAAGAATTCAACACAAATGTTAAAACAAAAATCAATAAACCTGAAGCAACTCCATCTCCGAATCATGATACACAATGACATGAGATTAAGTGTGTCAGGCCCAAAGCATGGGTGAGCCTGACCACCTGATTTCTATTCTTCAAAGGAAGGAAAGTTTTCCTATTTTTTATTATCACTCTGTCATTGTTTCTGATTAAGCCAAAAACTAGTTTATGAAATAATTAAGCATTGAAATAACAGATTTTTGTTGTATCAATTACAGAAGGCATTCAGAGGTGTTAGGAAAAACCACCTCTGTAAAAAATGCAAAATTTCTTCCACTGTGAAGAACACGTATACAAAATGCAACAGAGAATTCAAGCTCTTGTGGAGAGGAGCAAAAGCCACAGAATCAAAGCAAAGTCATTACTATGAGTCAACTCAAAATTCACTGGACAATCATGTTCAATGCATTCAATGAAATTTAAAGGCATACTGCAAACCATACACTTAATGATCTGCAGGCTAGAGGAAGAATTTCTCTCTTTAACAGACAAGAGTAATCAATAGGGTGCCCCACCAAACAAGGACCAAAGAACAATCAGGTTTTTAACAGTTCTGATATATCAGCATTTTCTAAAGATCAAAATCCAGAAATTTTAAACATTGATTCACACCACAATGAAACAAGCACTTAAAAAAAAAGAAAAGAAAATAAGCACATAGAACATGTACATAGATCAATGAGAATTTCTTGAGACGCTGGAAGAAACAGGCTATAGTCTTTTACTTGAGAAATAAAACTACTTTTAAAGATAAATGCTAAAACACATTTCATCATTCATGTTGCCTTGAAAAATCTGAGGCACTTGTATCTGATTAGAAAAGCAATTCTGAGTAATAGTGTGTTACAATTCAGAGCCAGTTTGCTTTAGAAGAAAAGAGAAAAGAAAAGCTACCGTTTCTCATATACTGCACAAAGTGTGAAGTGTCTCTCTGCCTCTTTCTCCTCCCGTTTTCTAAGCTCATGCTTCCCAACCCTTCTGAAACAAGTATGAGAACCTCTTATTCCCGCCAATATGCCAAATGACAAAAGAAAATCAATTTATTTGTGTAAGTATATGCTTAAACCTTGAACTGGAAGAGAAAGATATCAGAAGTCTATATGGAACTTATTTCTACATTCCTGAAATCACACACACAAACGTTCACACAGACACAGACACAGACACATACCCCCTGGATTACTGGGAAATTCACAAGCTTAGGATTTCCATCTTCTAGAAGATAACTTTGTAGTTAGTTTAAAATACAAAACTGTCAGCTTTGGAAAGCCTTGATCACCTGCTAAACCATCCAAATATCAAAGAGACCCAATTAGCCTTCTCGGTAGAATGTAATTTCCCATGATGGCAAAACATACCCTAAAAAGTCCTTGATCTAAGTCTCGTGTTTATCACTAGCTATGATCGTTTTTAAGCACATTAACAGATTCAGAAACTTATGTCTCAACAGCATTTATTCTTATTGAAATAGTATACGTGTTCATTTGCCTATACAGAGACCAGGTCCCATGATGGAGTTTAAGAGCTATTTTGTGTATTGCAATATTTATTTTTAAGTGCAGAAAAGGAGGGTGGGTATTACTCAGTTGTAGAGCACCTGCATAGCATGCACAATGTCCTGGCTTCAGTCCCCAGTACCTCAAAAAAAAAAATAAATAAAATAAGGGCATATTTAAAAATGAGTAAAGTTATAAAAAAATGCAGACTAAAAACCACTGCAATCTAGGAGACACAATTACAATAAAAAAAACAAGAGTTTCTATCAATTATTGGCTATTTGCCAATCGCAGAGACAACCAGAAATCACACCTGATAACCATCACGTGTGATTCTCAGCAACCCTACTAAGTAGACACGGATGGGAAACCAGGCTCTGCAGATGAGGAGACGGAGCTCAGAGGAGCCGGGGACGCTGACCGTCCTGCTTCCCGTGACACCACATCAGCCCAGGGCAAGCGCTGACGGAGCTGCAATGAGGGGACACCCAGCTGCATGGAACCTTGGGGCACTGGGGAGTCCCAGAAAACACTAAAAACTGTTCAGTGAAAAACCAGCTCAAATATAATACACTGTGCCACATTCTTTAAACAGGGAACATGAGTGAGACCTTTTTGATGCCTCCGTGTCCTTTCTGCCATCGTCAGTTACTTGCCCTCACAGCGTGACCAGTGATGAACTGGACCCCATATGAAGCGCACTCAGATGGCAGAGCATTTGAAGCTGTTTTATGAAGTTTGTAAGACTCTGTCTGTGCCTCACACAGGCGGTCATCCATCACTTCTCACCGGTGTGGATGTACCACCTGAAATCACTCCTTTCTGCTTTTTAAAATCCCTTCATCTACTCCAGACTTTTCAATAGCAAAGAAGCAGCTAAACCACAGACAGTGGACAGCTTTTCACCAAATTTCTTGAACAGCCCATCGGACTACCTGGAAGCCCTTTACTTTTATTAAACCCACTTCCAGGTACTTCATCATTTTCGGATTGGTGGACTTGGCCTCTGACTGAGCTACTCAGAGAGCTCCCAGCCTCACATCCGTGAGAGGACCCTGCTGTTGGGAGAAATCAGTGAGAAAGGCGTACATCCCCCAGTCATGTCTGCATGGCTAGAAGTGCCACAACGTGCTAAAAATTTATACCATCATAACCCCTGGGCTCCCATGGACTGGTTTCACATTAACCAAACTCATGAGACACTGATGCAAGAAAACCAGAAATTTAACTTATTAATGTAACAGAAGATGTGAAACTATGAACCAGACTGCAATATCAGAGTTCAACCATGAGTATATGTTCTCCTCCACGGCCCAAACACGGGCAGGCAGTCACATGGCAAGTGTGGACAGAAGCAGAGCAGGAAGGATTTCTAGATGAATTCAATGGACTAAATTTCTGTTATACCAACAGATCTGCTGCCTGGAAAACAATTAATTCTAATCACGGTGCACTCTTCGTGGACAGTTGCCGAGACACGACTGTGAGCACCTGTGTAACTCTCCTTTCCCTGTCCTTTCTGGGCTAATTGATGCACAGACGTACAGAAATCGAGGGATGCAGATACATCTAAACACCCAAAGCCCATTCTGGGAGCCACAATACCATACAGCCAGGGTTAAAATACTTGCTCTGCCACTTACTAGTTCTGTGACCTTGGTCAACTTACCCTCTGTGTGCCTCAATTTCCACACTGTGAAACTGGGATAACAATCAAACCTTCCTTACTCGCTTGTTGAGAAGATTGAAGGATTCATTTCTGTAAAACGCTCAGAAAAGAATGTAGCACATTTTGGGTGCTCAACAAATGTCAAATTAATATTACAGTGGTTTACAAGTCTCCTTCCTAATCATCTTCTGTGTTTCCTGGCTAGACTAATACCCAAAGGAAATTCTTATTTCTCCTTTTATAAACTCATGGGATGAACCCTTCTGTTCCATCCCACCACCTGTTTAAACTGATGGAAGGGATACCTCCTCCCCACTCCTCTGGGCCATGCAGAGTGCTACTCCCTTCACAGCCCTGACCCCTGGCCCACAGCTAGCCCTCCTCACATTAACAGATTGAGTTGTGATTCCGGGGAGACAAGCAGGGCATGTGAAACCCTTCCTTTCCCTCCAGTGTTGACTACCCTAGGGAAGCACCCTGGATGCTCAGCTCCATTGCAGAACAGCCCTGTGCATGATGGGGCTCATTCTCTCAAGGGAAGGCTTGCTGTGGCCCAGAGATACCTGGGACAGGGTGAGTCTCTACTTCTGGGACACAGTATCATGACACTCATTTATCCACAGCCCTGAAGTTCATGGAGAACGTGGCTTCATCAGTAACAAAGAAGACATTTATCGCCTGCCTACTCTTTTGTGTCATCTCTCAGTTGGCTGCTGGAGACAACATGTGTATAAGTATTGGTTCCCCTTAGGCCCCAACATATATGAAGTAACAAAAATTTCTGTGGCTTAACGTTGGTCCAGGGCGACTGTGTAACAGTTCTGACTCTGCTGATGCTAAATTATGGGTGTAGGAATTATGGAACGTCCTCAAATATCTTTCATCATAAAATCAGCTTTTCTTATTTTCTTGTTTCTTTGTAATTACCAAAGACTATATAATGATGGCTGCACACAAAACAGCAGCTAAAGTTTATGAGCTCTCTTGACATACCCACTGTGGTAAACATGTTACATAATTACTAATTCTCACAATTCTACAAAGCAGATATGAGTGTCCCCTTCTCACAGACGAGGGGAAAACTCAGAACGAGCTGACTCAGGATCACATGGTTCAGTGTCAGCACGTGCAGGCAAACCCAAGTCAAGAAACTACACCCCATCATATATGTACCAAATCAACTCCCACCAATTAACACACAGCGGCGGGGTCAATACTCAGGGAACTCAACACACCTTTCAGCTTTATGGTGCTCCAGAGGCAGCTTCTAGCTGTTTTATAATATCCCGGCTCACTGGTTTCTAACACTAGAAGAAAAGCCCGATTTTGCCATTGTTTGCACAGCAAGTCTGAAATGTTCACAGCGAGATAAAAGAATAAAACTATGATATAAGCAGAAAAAATTTTCCAGGTAGAAAGACATAATGGACGTTGTGCTATTCTGAAGCATTAAGCAAAGGAATCAAAATAAAATCACATTGTTTAAGCCTTATTTTACAAACAGAAAAATTAAGACTGTAAAAAGTTGCAACAGCGCCACCTATGGCTAAAAAGACCTTCCAGGTTGCCGGGAAACATGCAACACAAAAATTGACTGTAAGATGAGAAACGAGAATCAGATAACTAGAAGCTTATGTAGCATATACTGCACTTTGCTTCGGGGGGATGGAGGGGTATTCAGTATTTAATCTGATATTGCTAATACTCCTAAATATAAACAAAAGACATAGGCTCATGGAAGCTCATCTTAGAAGAGGAAAGAATCCAGTCCAGCCACTTCATTTTACACGAGGGGAGACTGAGACCTGAGATCTGTCCTCCTGGCAATCAGCAGCAAAGCTCTCCTAGGTCTCATGTCTTGCACTGTAGTAAAAACCAACAGAACTGTACTAGGCCTATATTCATAAAAGTCACGTCTGTATTTTTCCAACAGTAGGTAATCTAAGTATCTTGCAAAATACTTCTCAAAGAGCCAGGAAATCATAGAAGGGTATTGAAATACAAAAACATTTATTTACATATTAAAACAGCATGAGCTTTATTCTCTCTATTAAAAAAGTGACATGTCAAATCAAAATTTTGAAATTTTAAAACCTGAAAAGAGTGCAGAAAAAAATCAAAATTTTCTTTAGTCACAAAAGAGAGAAGCTTATTCCCTGATAATAATCAATGTGGATTTTTCTAAACTTAATGGTTCTGGTCAGAATCCCGAGAAATTAAATGTCTGATGGATGGTTACACGGCAACATGAATTCTGAGCTTACATTCTGTGTAAATAATCTTCAAGGTCGTCTGCTTAAGGCAATTTAAGTAGTCCCTGTCTCACTAGAATGACACAGATTTCATTAAAGCTTCATACTGCACTTAAAAAAAAACAATCCTAGTTACTTGAAGCCATATTAATGTATATCATATATACACATATTGAATATGCATCAGAAATAAGCTACCCTTTTTAGTATTCAGAGTTGATACTTCTAAACTATCAGTCACTGTGAAAGCACATTTTTATTAAGCACCTCTACGGTGCTTTGTATACAAGGCGTCCAGCTCTCACAGTCAGACAAGGTAAACCATATTACTCAAATTTCACAAATGACGAAATATACTTAAGCCATGTAAACAACTAAGATATTCATCATCAGGAAAGAAAAGAGTAAGGATTTTACTTACAATACTCACTGACAAAGTTTTCTTTCATACTAAGACTACATAAAACAAATTCAGTGTTTGGAAATTTTTCAGTAAATAAGCACCACTAGAAAAAACAAGTAACATCATTAGCAACAGTTGGACTTTCAAAGACCACTTCTCTCTTGCACAATAGTTATTTTAAATGTTTTGTTTTTAGTTCTCACAAAGCACTAAATTAAAAAACTATTTCCTTTACAGTCATTACCTGAGAATAAAACATTTGTGAAAATGTACAATTTTAATTTATGCCACTCTGCCTCTCATTCTCACTGGTGTCTCTCCTTTGAAGACCTCATCAGGCTGAGATAGCTAAAATCGGTCATTTATGGGCTCACAGGAGTTCGGGAAAACACTCAACGGGAAGCTGATTAGAGGAGCAATTGAGAATTCATCCTGTGCAGCCTGGATTCCAGCATCGAGCTAGCCACCGCCAGCTGCGTGTCATTTGGGGCAAGCTGACCCATCTCTCAATCCCTCAGCTACAAAAAAGGAGACACTGATACCTACAATCAAACACTTGCTATGAAGTAAAATATGAGCAAAGCATTTTAGCCTCAGTTAGGCGTCCACTCACAGCGAGTTTGGTCATTATGATGATGAGGTTGGCTGTTAACAAATTAAGCTCGACCAAACAGGAGAAATCACCTTAAAGGAGAAACATTTTAAGTCCATGAGTATTTCCTTTTGGGTGGACTGTAGAATATTCTATAGAATTTTTTTTAATAAACCAAATTTTGTCCATTAATTGTAGATTTACAGGTTCATGGACAAGTCTCCAGAAAAATAATTAGAGGCCTCTAACCTCTGAAAATTAAGATGTAAATTTAAAAAAAAAAATCAGGGAAGAGATTATACCTCATTTGGGAGAGTATGTGCTTAGCATGCATGAGGCCCTCAATTCAGTCCCCAGTAACTCCATCTAAAAACTTTGTTTTTTAAGAAATAGAGAATTAAAGCAAAAGGATGGAGGAATACGGAAATTTTTAGAGACTCATCTCAGATTTAAGATAGGGAAGAAACCATCCAATTCTCAGAAGAAATCTTGAGGACTATGTAAACTGGATCTGAGATGTCTAGTCTTTTAACATTATTCATGAAATCATATTACCAAGTCTTAAAACTACCTGATAACCCACAGTGGTGATACTGATCATAACAGCTACCATCACGTATCGAGCTCCGGCTAGGACTGCTCTGTTCTGACATCTCTACCCCTAAGGCCTCACCAGGCGGAGAGCACTAAATTCGGTCATTTATGAGCATCTCGTGTAAGTCCTCCATTTGTGCTTCTCACTCTCCCCTCACCAGCTCCTCTGAGGGAAGCACTGTTATCATCTTCCCCACCCGCAGATAAGGCCACTGAGGCACAGACACTAAACCCGTTCCAGGCCACATTGGAATTAAAGGACGTCTGTATTTCTGCTGTTTTGCTTTTGACAAAGGAATCTGAGATATCAATTCAAAGCAGACTGTTAAATAATCAAGTCTGTCAGGTCTTCACCTCAAAGAGCAGATACTATAAATTCCTGATGTAGGATGAGGCTGCCGTCACAAACTGACTCAGCTTGAAATTAATATCCAAGATGAAGCAGCGGATACACGTAAATATTCACGATTGTCAAGTCTGCCCACGGGTCTGGGCCCTTCACTGCCTGAAAGGGGGTGAAATCCCCACCCGTGTCTGGGAGGGAAGCGCGGCTCTTCCCGGGCTCACCCAGGCTTCATAGGCTATTTACCCCCACAGACTAGCCTCAACGGTTAAAAGCTCTCAAGATTTTTACACCAGGCAAAACTGAAAGACATTTCTGTAGATGGAGCACTTTCTCAGGCTTAAATTTTTTTGCCTACACTCAGCCAGAGGGAGAAAAGAAACAGGACTCTACAAAGTCCTGACCCTCACCACTCACAGGAGTAGAATGACCACAGCAGAAGATGGCCCTTCACATTGCAGGATGTGAACAAAATAAAGATGCCCCAACAACAGGCACTCCCAGACACAGCGCTCAGCAGTCTTCTGCACAATCACAGTTGTGCAGCCCTCAACACCTTCTATTTCCAGAACACTTCATCAGCCCAAAAGAATCCCCCTATCACTAGCATTCACTCCGTAATCCCCATCCACCCAGCCCCTTCCAACCATCACCTGCTCTCTGCCTCTGCATGTGCCTTTTCTGGGCTTTTCAGATCACTGAAATCAACAATATCTGGCCGTTTGTGTCTGCTTCCTTTCAATTAACATGCTGTTAGCAAGGCTTGTATATTTTGAAGTGGCATCAGCATCTCTTTATTTTTTATTTTTTTTGGAAACGTTAAAGATTATTAGAAGGTGGTAAGTACTATCAAAAAGAGTAGAGTGGAGCATAAGTGATTGTGTTTCAAAGGGAAAGTGTGGGTTGAACAGTCAGGGTGGACTTCCCAAAACAGGTGGCATTTTTCATTTTCCTCTTTTTTTTTTCTTTTTTATTCACTCTTACGTGTGAATAATGTTCCACTACATGGAGATACTACATTCTGTTCATCCATTCAGCAGCTATGTATGGACGAGGTCCAGAAGAATGAGTGTAAGGGGTGACTAGCATGGATGGCATTTAAGCAAAGGGCAAAATGTGTTTTCAAAAAAAAGCCAACAAACAGAGGCGCAAGGAAATTCAGTGCGTTTCTGAGCAAAGTGCTTGCTTGCTTCGGCAGGACTACCGTGCAGGGCTGGGGCGGATATTGGCAGGAATCACGGTGAGGGAGTCACCTGAGAAGACATCCCACTGCAAGCAGCTCAGCCAATCCTCCTCCCTCATCCTGTATTGTTAGAGCAATGTTTCTAGGTTACTCTTATTTCAATTAATAGCATTTAACTGCACGTCTGATCATCACCATCAGACCACATTACCTCCAAGTCACAGAAAATCATTCACTGACCGGAGCAGCACCAGGACATAATGGTGATGGATTAGGGAGTCCTGCAGCATTCCAGCCTGCAGGCACAAACCCCACATGTGCCCTGGTGATATCCAGAAAATAAAATGCATGGAAATATCTCACTGCTGGAACACGACATCTGCCCTCAAATTGCCCGAAAATCATGCTGGCAAAGCACTACTCAACCTTCTCAGTACAAAAAAAAAAAAAGCTAAGAAGGCAAATTTAGGCTCTTCCATTGAAAACCAGCAGCCACCACTGCCAGTATTTGAGCTGGAATGCTCCTGACTTTGAAAACCACTGCGCAGTTACTTTTCAAACGTGAAACTCATATATATATACCACGTAGATGATATTGCAGTAGGATTTTTCTTTTCAAAATTTCCAGTTGCAAAATTAGCACAAGAAAGTTTATGTTTAGGCTTTAAAAAAAATCAATTATCCTCCATTTTCTTAATTTTGAACTTATTATTATTTTATAAATGGAGCTATGGTGCGTATTTAAAACCTTTTGATTTCTGAAAACAAGACGTTTATGACCTCACTATTTCAGAGCAAACTTTAACGATTCTTTGAGAGGTGGGGCCTGGGGTGCTCACTAACAGCTCTTTAAATACTGACAAGGATGTGCTATTAAGTAATACAAAGGCACTAAGTCCACATTAGCTCAGAAAGCAAAGAAACCACACCAAAGACTTCCTTAAATATTTTATATATTCCTATTCTTTTGAATATTAAAGCTCTTAAAACATATGATTTTTTTTGAAAAAGACAACAGCTGTAATAATTTTCCTCTCACCAAGAAAGCAATCTTTATCAGGAATAAAAACCCCTATGGAAATCGAAATGACAGGACGTTTCTAGCTAAGTGAACATCCAGATCTGAACACAAACCTAAATCCTATCAGATCTCACTCGAAGGAGCTCTACAAAGGCCTGGGCAACCCTGGAGATTAGCTCTTTTGTTCCAAATGTTGGCTGAGCTAAGATAATCACACTAGGCATGGAAAGAGAGAAGAGGAATGTCCCCCTGGCAGCCTCCATCAGTTTTCTTCCAGCCACAAGGTGCCTCTAGGGCAGCCCCGCTAACAAGTCCCCCATAAGAAAAGCCGGCATCCACACTGCCCCTGCCGTCCCCAAGTAGCCCCGAAGCCCATATCCCAGCCTGTGAATGGCCTTCAAATGATCCCCCAGTTGGTGGCACCCTCCACCTCTTCCCCGCTACACACACACACAAAGCCACGACAGCCTTCCCAAAGCACAAATTTGATTACATCAACCCCACTTCAAACAGTTCAGAGGCTCCCTGGTAGAGTTCTAGCCCCACCCCAGACCCTGCTCGCCCAGCCTCATCTCATTACATAGGTCCCCAGTGACCTCAGGAGCCCCCTGACCTGCTCCTACTTCCCACTTGCCTCCAGGTTCATTTTGACTGTTTCCCAAGGAAGCCTTCCCTCCCTCCAACCTCCACAATTTGTTCCTCTCTTCCTAGAACATTCTAGGCTAACTGACAACGCTAAGCTCTCAAGAAGCAAATACATTTTGCTTATTTATGTGGCTACACTCTCTCTCCCCTAGACTCACTGAAGTGCACGTGTTATGAATAAATGAATGACGGGTTGGATCTCAAAGGGACAGACATACCTGCTCTCACCCGTCCCGACCCTTTTGTCTGTAGTATATCAGAAGCAAAACCAGAAGTACCTTCCCTGAGGGTCACTTCTGTTGACACCCTTCACTGCCTACTGTGTCAGTTCTAGTAAAACTCAACTTCTTCCAAAGCCCTACACCCCGGACTCTCTCCAGTGTCCTCCCCAGCAGGGGCTCCCTCCACCCTGGACCGCACAGGGCACTCTCCCCGGGTCCCCACGCCAAAAGCCTCCAGGCCTCTGCCCGGGCTGCACCTGCGACCTGAGCCACATTCTTGACTCCTTCTCTTGGCTGACTCTTACTCTGTCCTCACAACTGAATGTACAGCCCATTTCTTCCAGGAAGTTCTCTCTGATAATGTCCTTTAAGTCTTGTCTGGGCTCTATCTATAGCAGCAGTACATGGTGACCAACTGGGTGTTTGCCCGCTCCTTTGAGACCACGAACACTTGGGAACCACGTGGGAAGGAGTGAGAGATTACAAGACAGGTGGGGGAATCAAAAAGCAGAAATCACAGCCCAAGTCCCAAATTCAAGGATACTTTCTCAGAAAAAAGTATAAAATATTTCACACGTGTGCCATTTGGCTACTATTTTTGTGGCTTGTGGACAGCAAGAACTTGGTGTTCTAGCCCAAAACCCAGGTTACATGCAAAGAAATGTATATATTCTTATCCAAAGGAAACCAGAGCTGCTCAACAACAGTTTTCATTTAGAACTGAAAGGAAATTTGATAAAGGCAATCTCTCTCTCTCTCTTCTTTCTTTTCTGGAATCATATAATTTTAGAAGTATTTGCGTGACTAACAGACGTCTACAGCCCGTGATTCTGCACTGAAGTGTTTGGGGCTGAGGAAGCCCAGATTACATTCACTCTGTAAATGCAATCACACCAACACACTGATAGGTGCCGTGAGTGGTGGAGCTGATGTTCCAAAGCAGGCAACATTATTCTGTAAGAGAACTCTAAATAGAAAGTAAGAAATGCAATGTCCTGTACTCAATTTCATTTGCTATATGGGCCATTAACTGATAGTATATCTTGACTAATGAAACCCAAAAATAAATTGTCAACTTCGATTTTCTTCATCTGACCGTTTTATGCTAACATCGGATATTAAACTCTCACTCCATATGGAAAGCTCAGGCCTACGCTGCAGCACAGTTACATCCCGTGGAAGAAAGCCGACCAAGGGAGAACTGGAGAGTTTCCCTTCAGAAGCTGCAAAGTCTGGTTTTGCACCTGTACACCATTTGCAACCACGTCATCATCAAAGGAGTTAGACGTTACCTCTCTGGGACGAAAATCACTGCGTGCTTCAGAACCATCAAAGAATGCTGAGCTTTGTGAAACAGTCCAGAGGCGCTTAAATCATACTTTTTCTGAAAGGCTCCAAAACTGACCCACTTCACCATTCCAGGTATAACAGGGAAGTACTGGAAACAGTAGAGAGAACATGCCCTTGAATTCTGACAAGGCCCTGCTTGAATCCTGCTACAGCATTTACTAGTCGCTAAATGGACCAATTCTTTAACCCCTCTGAGAAGGCTTCCCAATCCCCAAAAGGGGGCTGCCGCCGCCCACCTGGGAGGCATGGATGTGAATGAAACACGCAAGTAGGGCGGCCGACTGGTACCTGACACGGGACCTGGCTAGTTTCCCTCCGCTGCCCTTCTCCCCCTTTAAACTTGCACTGTTCCCCCGGTAACGATCAAGCCCCCGGAACAGACTGCCCGTATCTTCTGTGTATCCCTGGATACATGCCTTACCCTTAGGAGGCCAGAAAAACAACTGCCTCCTCCCAAGTCACTAACAATGTTCTTAAGAGTCTGGGTATTTTTAACTCTATTTTTCAGGGAGACTATTCCAGAATTTTGCAAGCACCATTCTCCAGGTTGGCTCCCCTCCCAGTGCCCATCCCTTCTCACCTCAGATCCTCTGTCTGACTGCCTTCTGTTCATGGGAAAGCGAGTCCGGTAAGGTGGGGCTCCCTAGGCCTCCCTCCCTCCCTCACAGGTGATTGTGACTAACTTCTCCCCACTCCTCACTGCAACTCTAGCTTCTGAGGAGTCTACCCTCCCGTACCCTGCAGCCTCTGCACCTTCCCAAGACGCACACGTGGCCACGACCCTCCCTTCAGATTTCTTCCTGGCTGGCCCTGCCCAGCCCCTGGCCCCTTAAGGATAACTGGCATTGCTTTGAAAATGGCAAACGCCACTGACTGACACACCAGAGCTGTATGGTCTGGGCTTTCCTCCAACCAAGACACAGCCCTGCCCCCCTCAGTCTCAGTCTGCAGCTCTCGAGATGATCTAATTCACATGCAAGGCTGTGAACACCAGCTAAGAATGACGACTCCCAACGTGTATCTCTAGTCCGGCTCCTTCACCTGAGCCCCAGGCTCATCGACCCGAGTGCCTCTTTGAAGTCCTAATTTGGATGACAAATGGCATCTTAAAAATGCCTCATGTCCACCATTTACTCTGGAATTCCATTCCTGTCAGGTATCTCCCAGACTCCCCATTTTAGTAACAGCCCCAGCACCCACCGAGGTGTCTGAGGTCACATTCAATTTCCACTGTTCCCTCCCCCAGGCCCTGCCCTGGAATCAGTCCTGTTATCTCCATCAATAAGCCCATCTCAACTGTAGTTCTGTAGGGACCATGGCCGGAAACACACAAGCTCACAGCATGGTGCACTAACAGTCCTCCGTAGGGTGCTCCCTGGATGGGGAGGCATCTCCTGCCGCTGGTCACCTCAGAAGGCAGTGGATTCTCACACAGGAGGCCCAGGAGAAGGGACTCAAGGTTCTCCCATGGTCTGAGCTTTGAAGGGCCCGAGGTCTGGGGGAGCTCCTAATTAGCAGACACACTTGCCAATGAGCAGATGAGGATGGGGGAACCCACGCAAGGCTGTTATCACTTCAACTCATGGGCTCTCAGGAGCCATGGGAAAGGCCTGTGTCCAGTGTACAGCCCAGCCATCACAGATCCCAGCCTGCATTTGCCAACCCGGACAGCCTAGACTCCATCTACTTGCGACACTTACTTCTGTTCTGTTCCCCACCCAGAATGTGATGGACTCATTCAGATATTCTGGCCTGTCTCAAGCGAGACAAATTCAGTGAAAAATGAAGTGTCCACATTTGGACCAGAGCATGAAAGGAGAAACAAGGCCTCATGGTCAGCATGATGGTGGTGGCCAAACAATTCCACCAGGTGAGATGAACCAGGGTAGGGTTGAGAATCCAAGGTCCTGGGTTGGACAAATCATCTTCCTTCATTGTTGACTGGGGTGTTGGGGACTGACTACCACAAACTAACGACACGTTAGGGGGCCCACGTGGTGGGCGTCAGCTGCAACAGAAACGGATTCAGCTCTTTACTGCCAACATGGGTTAAAAGTAAAGGCCGAGGCAGGAAGGTCTGCACGGCTGCTGAGGCAAACCACAGACCCAGCTCTGAATGCCCACTGGCTGGAGCAGAGAGGAAGCTACGGCCCTTTTAGCAGTCCCTTTGCCCAACAGATCCAGGTAAGCCAGCTACTTAGGAGAAGGCCATGTTGTCCTGATACTCAGAAAAACCAGCCTCGTAAAGGGAAAAAATAGTGGCATGGATTTTAGACCCAATTCTGCCCATTTATGAAGGCAAAGTAAAGTAAATGGCACGGGGAAGTTGAATGCAAAAAAAAAAAATTAAAGAACCAAACGGTGACCTCTTCCTCCAACAGCGTCCCCTGCAGCTGTCACCTCCGTGGCGGCCACATCCTCACCAGTGACCGCCGGCCAGGAAGCGACGTCACGCACGTCACACAGCGACAGCCAGGAACCGCGTGCTGAGCACGTTTGTGTAAAAGCAGGAATCGAGCAAAATGCTGCAGAGTTTGACCTTACAAGTTTAAATACTCCATGAAAAGAATCCCTGAGCAGCCGACTAAATCAATTCACATCTTACTTCTTCAAAACAATGAAACAAATTTAATAAGGGCGCATTTGTCATCAAATAAAAGGAGGACCAAACATGTTCCTCAAAAGCAAGGATTTCAACAGGTATCAAACACCAGTGGGTGATGAGCTAACAAAGCAAATATTCCAAAAAATTAGAAAATAAAAAATGACTAAGATAATAGATGGATCAAAACAGCTGTTAAGTTGTTGCTTTTTAAAGCGATGGAGACTGTACGGAGGGCAATCTGGCTATTTCCAATGCAGGGTGTGCACAGCCCACATTTTCAGAAGCAACAACATGCTCACTGGGCAGTACAAGTGAAAAAGGAGTAAAGAAAAAGGAAAAGAGGAACAAGAGAAAATTAGAATCACACAAGAACAAAAATAATTTTGACTGCATGTACAAGAATTTATGTGAGTGTGTGAGGCCAGGGACGCGGGGATGGTGAGGCCCAACCTCACCTCCTGCTCAAGGGAAAGCAGGGGCCTGAGGGGAGCGGCGCTGCCGGGGGACCACAACGTGTTCAGCTCCCCTAACCAAAATTCGACCTACAAGCGACTAGGCAGCTTTTGAGCTACAAATTATTGTCGCATTTCAGTCTGAACCGTTTTACTCACTTCCACCAAGAGTAGCAGGAGAGAATGAGGCTCTGCTCCTGCACCAAAGCATTGTTTAAAAAATTAATGACTGTGGAATAGTAAAAGAAACAATGGAGTAAAAGTGACTGGAGGAGAATGTGCTTGACCCGAGCTCACTGGCCGCGTTATCTCAATGACGTTCAGATGCTGGCTGAGCCCTTATGGTACCAGAATAGACAGACCCACAAGGAGGCAGGTTTAATGCGCTGAACCACTGTGGGCTAAGTACACATCCGGCTACTCCGCCAAGTCCCAAGGGCAGACTTCAAAAGGCAAAAACAAGCTGGCATCCTCTGGTGGGTCTGCAGACTCAGAGACAAGCATTTGTTGAGCAAAAATGTCACCAGTGCCTCCTATGACAAAAGAAGTGGCACTGGCGTGGGGGCTGGGGCAGGGCTCCAGGCTTCCACTGCTCACTCACCAGTCTGTCCAGGGGGAGAAGGTGGTCCCTGCTTAGGTTTCGCTGATGCACCTACTTGACTAATGTCTGGGGCCTCAGCAGGAGTTGACAGATGAGGTGAACGGAGCGAGACTCTGTGTAGCACGGTGCTGGGAGCTATGCCCTCAGCAGTGCCCAGGCTCCTAAACATGCCAGCTCATCTCCAAGAAGCAGATGGGGAGTGCGGGCATGTAGATCACAGGGCCCTGTGAGGACAAGTACAGATCATGGCCACGACATGCCTCTCCTCTTCCTTAAGCCATAGAGGTATTTCTGGGGAGGAACAGAAAATTCATCCAGAGCCTGCTAGGTGGGCTCTCGCAGGTGGGACTAGTGTCCCCTGTGCTTCTCACTCACAGGGCTGGTCTAGACATTCTTTTTATTAATTCCCTAGCATCTTCTCCTCCAACTTACCAACAACCAGAAAGTAGGATCTGATCTTAGGTAAGTTCAAGAATCACAGAGCACCACCTCCAAAGCGGGCCCGGTAGCACATGCCAGGTCTTCTGACCGCCACCTGTGGGACCACCATGAGCCCTCTCCAGACTCAAGGACCGAGGCCGTAGGCCGGGGGGACACAGCTTCCCTCACTCACCCCAGCAAAGGGGGACCACGTCTCGGCAAAGGCATCTCACCCTCTTCAGCCCGAGGGAAAACATGATAGATATACGGGGAAACAGAGCAGAAGGTGGGGGGTAGGCAGCCCAGAAGAGCTCATCTGTACTTCCGAGGCAAAGTGGGGCCATTGACTTAATCACAGGGACAAAGTGGGAATGAACATTTCCCTGCTCTGTCCCATACACCGTGATACGCCTTTCCCTGCATAAGGAGTTCATTAGGAAGTCCCTGGCGGTGTTTCTGATGTCCTAACTTGGCATGGTGGCTGTCGGGCAGGAAGAGACGGCCTGAGCTGAAAAGGTGCTGGGCCTGGGAGGCAGGTGACAGCGGCTCCAGCCGCAGCTCAACCAGCGCCTCGTTCTGCCTCTCGGGGCTCAGCATCTCATCTATAAGCAAAGGGATGAGCATGTACCAGGACAGGCTGCGCAACAGAAATGAAATGAGAGCCATGTAAAGAAAGTTTCCCAGTTGCCACGTTTAAAATTTGAAACAAAGAAACAAACCAACAAACAAAAAACAAATACTAGAATGTGATTTTAAGAACAGATCTTACTTAATCTACTGTATGTAAAATACTATTATTTTGACATGTAATCAATATAGGAAGTAGAGAGATAGTTTATGTACTTTTACTAGACAAGCCTCAGCGTCTGATGTGCATTTGACCTACAGTACATCTCAGCTGAGTCCAGCCTCCTCCCCAGTGCTCCTAGCATGTGGCTTTGGCTACTTTATTGGACAGCAACTCCAGGGGTCCCACCATGTTCCTGGCTGTAAAGCGGGAGTAAGTGTCCACACTAACCCTAAAAGGATCTCTCTGAAATAAAGGCGGATTCACTTTGAAATGTCTGGAAACCGGCGGGCTGCACCTCCCTCCCCCCTTGGCTACAAGATTGACTTCTTCCTTGCTGATCCCTTTCTGGATGTAGGGAAGCAATCCAGCACACAGCCAAGGTGGACTGGCTTCCAGGTAAACTTACCTGCTGTCTGTGTCCAGTCCCATGAAGTCCTCCTTCTCAAACGGGATGCAGGGGAGGGGGATCTTGTCCCCAGAATTCTTGGGGCCACCATCCAGCCACTTGGACTTGAGCAAGATGAAGAGTGACTCAGTGAAGTCCTCGATCCTCTTCTCCACCACCCTGCAGTACTCTTAGATTGAAGGCAACGTCGGTGCGTGTCTGCTCGGCTACCTCCCCATGCTGCACAAAGACAAAAAGCTGAGAGTCATTAAGCGATGCACCATACAGCTCCTCTGCATGTGGAGCTTCTCGAAGGCCTTGGCAGAGAGACATTCGGTAATGGTGACAAGGCCCACGACCTTGGGGTGTTTCTGGAAGACGCTCCACCGATTCTCGGGCACATAGCGGTGCCTGTAGTGGATACAGAGTGTCCACTGGGAGCCACAAGGGCTGATATGGCTAACCGAGGTGAGTAGCTGATAGATGCAAAAGAAATTCTCCTCTGAGATGATCTCTATGGATTGGACCACAACGGGACGAGTCTGGTGGTCCTCAGCACACTGCACGTAGTCAGGGATGCTCATGTTGCAGGCCCTGCCGAGAGGGGAGAGGAGATCGAGGTACATTCTCTGCTGTGTGCTACGGGCCCATCTGGGTTGCGGTGACCTGGTGTGTACCAGCCAGAAGACAAGGGAAGCCAAAGCAAATCCAAGGGTACAGTTTGTCCTCAGAGTCTGCATATGGCTACTGTAGCTCGGATCACATTACCCAGCTTTTGGTCTAGGCTTCCTGCCTCTGCAGAGAAAGGTCATTTCTTATTTTCTATTTCCAAGCACCTAGCAAGGCCCTGATGCAAAGTCACTGCTCAAAAATGCTGAATAAAGAAATGAACAAAGGAAATGCTTCCCCAACCCCCTTCAGCAGAATATAAAGAGAAGGACCACAGTAGGATCAAAAGATCTGGATTCCTATTCAATTTATTTGAACTCCTAAGCTTCATAATAATGGATAAGAAAACTTGCCTTGGGGTAGAGGGTACTGTTCATTGGTGGAGCACATGCTTAGCATGTACGAGGTCCTGGGTTCAAACCCCAGTACCTCATTTTAAAAAATCAAACAAATAAATACACCTAATTTCCCTCCTGAAAAAGTATTTTTTAATTCAAAAGTCAAAAAACACCTTGCAATTGACACAACATTGTAAACTTGACTATACTTCAATTAAAAAAAAAGCCTTGCCTTACAAGAATATATCTGGATTACGGATGTTTGAAAATGTAAAATGCATAGGGTACCACCTGCATAAAAGGAGGTGACTGTACACATGTTCTATCCCTCCTTTATGAGTTATACTTCCTTTGGGGAGGTTATAACCTCTCAGAGCTAATTTTCTCAGATTAAAAAATATAAACATTACCTGATTCTCAGTACTGCTGAAGAATCAGATAACTCTATGAAAGCATCTGACCCACAGAGTTTACTCAATAAATGTTTGTTGAATGAATGAATAAACAAGCAAAGTGAATGCTGCTCCCTGCCACAAACCATCATAATGGTACTGCCTGGAAATCCCAAGCCCACGTTCACCCGACTCTGCATTAACAATGTGGGTGACCTGGACAGGCCTGCGTGCTTCACGAAGCCCCAGTTTAATCGTGAATAGAAATAAGGGCAATAACACAAACCTCAAATTGTTAGTGAGTCAGTAATGAATTGTACCCCAACACTGCATGATGGAACCATTAAGAAAACTGGGCAAAGGGTCCATAGGCCCTCTCCATATAATCTCTTACTACCACATGGGAATCTACATTACATCTCAAAATTAAAAGTCTAATATTTTAAAGAGGTTATCGAAGTTAGGTGAGCTCACTGTCTCAAATAAGGAACACACAGTACAAATAGGACAATGCCCAGCCCATGAGATACACTCAGTTAACATTCCCACTGAGCCCACTAGTCCCTCCAACTTCAGAGCAAGAGGATGGGTCCTCGTGGCAACAGGCCACAGCACCTGAAGCTAACAAAGCTAATGGTGTCCACTTAAAAGAGCCCCTGTCACCACCCTTGTTCTAATTTTCTATTTGTAATTTTTTTCTTTTCATTAAATTGGAACTCCAAATTGCATAGAATTCTTACCAGATATCATGATGGCAGCCCTTCAAAACCTGACCACAGAGATCATGATGGCAGCCCTTCTTGGTGAAACAA
Organism: Vicugna pacos; assembly: GCF_048564905.1. NCBI lineage: Eukaryota > Metazoa > Chordata > Mammalia > Artiodactyla > Camelidae > Vicugna > Vicugna pacos. The sequence goes on along the minus strand of NW_027328813.1, from coordinate 87,545 downwards.
CAAAATGAAAAGCCATTTCCACAAGACCTCTGTGTAAATCTACTAGGGAACTTCATCCTGGACTGAGGAAGAGGACTGGGGAGTAGGGGGTAAACTGGGACACGGAGAAATATGGGCCACCTGTCCCACAATGGACTTTAGACTCACCCTCACCCTCCAGGAACTTCTAAATACACACAGACAGAGTGCTATGGACAAGAATTTTTTTTAAACAAATCCCTGAATCCCTAGCAGATCTTGTTTCTACCGAGACACAAATGTCTTATTTGTATAATGTTTCACAGAAGCCTTAAAATATTATCACCCCAACTTGACACATCAAGAAACTGAGGTAGAGAAGTTTATCACATTCTACAAGATTAGAGAGAGGCCACGTCAGACACCGTATTTAAATCCAAGTCCCTGCTCCGTTGCTCACACTAGAAAGTGTCACATACTGCCTCTTTCCTGCCCTCTCCCTGCAATAAATCTCTGAAGAGTCTTTTCTGTGTCACCTGCAATCTAAATCACATCAATTTTTCACAAAGAGCTATGTCACTCCTTGGAGGACATACCAAAATCTAAAGGGTTGGGTTGAGAGGAGATATTTGCATTTTCTGTTTCTCAAAGGAAACATGGCTTTAAAAGAAACTGAAAAGTATTTATCTAGTCTAAGCGCTCATTGTGCACAGAAAGAAACGGAGGCTCAGAGGAGAAGAGGAAAGGGCGTTATTAACAAATATTGCCTCAGTGCAGCACTAAGCCAGCCCTGGGCACTTCTGGGGGAGGATCTGGAAGGCCCAGGAAAATGAGTGTTAGAAAATAGAAAGAGAAGAAGAATATAAGGTCCCGTCTCTACACCACCATACCATGAATTTCCACCAAATTACCCAGTATGGGTGCAGCCAATAGTAAGGTTGTCTAAACAGGTTATTGAAACCTGGAATTCTCAACCATAGTGGAAATTCCAGCATTTACTGTGCTTTTTTCCCAGTTCAATCATCAATTCAGTGGGCATTCTGTACCAGGGACTACACGAGACCTGGAGTTCTCCCAAATAAAGATCTCTATTACCACGTGTGCAAACCACATAAAGGCAACCAGAAGAAAAGCGCCCACAGATAAGATGGAATTACTGAAACTGAAAGCAGCCAAAGAGCATATATTACTAGGAAAAATGGTGCTCCTATAAATGGACTCATGGACATAGAAAGCAAACTGTATTTAGCAGGCAGGAAAGGAGGGATTAACAGATACAAATTAGTAAATATAAAATAAATGACAAGGACCTGCTATATAACACAGGGAACTATATTCAATTTCTTGTAATGAGTTATACTAAAAACAATCTAAAACATATGTATATACATATGCATATGTTTATAACTGAATCTCTGCTGTACACCTGAAACTAACATTGTAAATTGACTACACTTAAATAAAAAATAATTTAAAAAATAAGTAAAAATAAAAGCAACGCCATTAAGAAAAAATAAAAGAACACTCTAATCCCCTTAGCTGTAGGTGGTGGAGAATTCTGGTTGTAAACACCAAGTCCACTGGATCACTCCAGCAATGGCTGTCACTCTTTCTGACCATCAGAGAGTCACTTGCTTCACTGAGGTTTCTTTTCTCTTCTGTGAAAGGCTACAGCTGCAACTAACGATGTATAGAATCTCATCATTCACAAGCCCAACAAGTAGTGAGGACTTCCCATGGGCCAGGCTCTGGACAGAGGAAAATATAGGGTCCGAAATATATTCATGGGTAGAAGAAGTTTGTGCCATAAAGACGTTAATTCTTCCTGTTTTGATAGACAGATTCATTGCAATTCTGATTAGAATTCCTACCAGATTTTTCTTGGAATGTAACAAGTGAATTTATGGTCAAGATTAGCCAAGAAATTTCTTTAGAACCACCACTGGGGAGGGGTGGATAGGTCATTAATTTCCACTGCTCTTTCTGAAGTGATAAAAACGTTCTGGAATAATAATGGTTGCACAACTGTGAATATGCTAAAAGCTGCTGAATTTTACCATTTAAATGGATGTACTTCATGGTGTGTGAACTATATCACAATAACGCTGTTATATGAAAAAATATTTCTTGACAAATATTTTTCTTTTTATACCACTAGTCTGTCCCACAATTTAAGAAAAACAAAAAACCAATACAAACCAAACTGTGCCAGGAGTTCTTTAGGACTGCAATATCCCTGGGTCTCCAAGGCCTCTGGTGATGCTGTTCCTGTTAACACACACTAGCTGGGCTGGGCTAGCTAGGGACTGTAACTATCTTTTTAAAATTGACTGTCACACGTTTCACCCTTGGAGAGGGAAGGAAGGAGGATATCACAGCTTCATGCCTTCAGCTCATTTTTAACAGAACCAAGCCCTGCTTTCACCACTGTTAATCCCTCTCACTATAAAAACACGTGACATCAACAAGCACCGCCATCATAACACCTGAAAGTGTTCAAGATACTTACCTGCGGCAGAAACACTGAGGGAGGAGACAGAAGCTTGCTCAGCACTGATGCTCCCTTTTCCCGACTCCACCAGGTGAAGCTGGGCGCTACAGCCAGAGGCTCTCAGTCCGGGGAGCAGCACACACGCCACTGAGCTGGTCCTGAGGGAGGGTGAAAGGGAAAGGAGGGCAGCCCTAGGGGGGAGGGAAAGGGGGGGTGCGGGCTGCAGCCCCGCTCGGAGGCCAGCCCCAGCCCCAGCCCAAGCCGCCCGCCCCGTCCGGGTGTGCAGACCCCGCCCGCCCGGGACACAGCCCGCCCAGTGGTGGGGACGGGTCGGCGGCCTAGGAGAGGAAGCCCGGGAGGGGAGGACTCGCGGGCGGGAGAGGGGAAGCGGACGCCAGCCGCGGACTGAGGGGAGCCCGGCTGGGCCAAGAGGCGCAGGGGCACACCTGGCCCTGGACAGCTGTGGCCGGGACGCCGGGGCAGGTGGCGCGGGCAGAGGGGTCTGGCCCGAGCAATCCAGCTGAACACACGCTGACTGGCGCCCTGGGGGGCTGTGACACGCCGACCGCCCTCCCGCAGCCGCCTCACCCCTTTCCCGATATCCCCTCACCTTGCACTTCCACAGCCAGAGGCCCCGGCCCCAGGCAGTAGCCAAAGGCCTACAGGGCGACAGAGCTGAGAAGCCATTGGGGCCGATCCCCGGCTCGGAGCTGGAGCTTCCAACCCGCGGTCCAGCTGGCAGCAACTGCGCATGCGCAGGAGGGCCAGCGATCCGCTCTGGGTCCTGAGAGAGAAGGGGAACCGAGGGAGGGAGAATAGGGGAGGAGGAGGGGAGGCGGGGAAAAGTGGAGGGAGACACATGGACAGGAGGAGCAGAGGGAAGGCAGTTATCTGGAATTGGGAGGGGAGTAACAGAGATGGGGAGAAAGCGTTTTACCTCTTGTGGCACCCCGAAGGAGGCAGCAGTCCTGCCTATACACCCTTCTCTTACCCGTCATTGCCCACAGCTCATATTTTACGTCCCTGGCCCAGCCCTCCAGCTAAGGTCTCTGCAGAAACCCTACGGGTATCATACCCGTTGCCCCCACAAGGAGCTAGGTTTACTGTTGCTCAGGGAACCAAGCACCCGCAGGTGTTGTTTCTCAGAACTACCTTGGGAAGAGTACATATTCCCCTTTTACACGCTGGGAAACAGGCAGGCACGATCTCTGCCTTAGCTCCACTGTCCCAAATGTTGGGCTGGCAGGGAGCGGGAGGTAAAATGTCAGAGCCCCAGAAGGAGCAGACTGCCTGAGTGTTGGTGTAGAGTCCCCATCCCTCCTGGGTAAACCACACCCCAACCTCGGGGAATAATCAAGGGCTCACCGTAGGCCCCTGTGTGTGGGAGAGCTGCCCTCAGTCCCAGTGTCCAACTTGCTAGGTAGGTAGAAGTGTTATTGAGTCCAAATTCATTCTCCTCAGTGCAGGACAGGCCAGTAAGTTGGGAGACCAAGTGTTGGGGCATGGAATAGCAAGTTTCTGTAGACCTAGATGGCAAACTAATGTCCTGGAAAACCATCTCCCCAAGTCAGAATTCAGGCTGCTTTCCTATGTGCTTGGTTTTTGCAAACTTCTTGGTGTAGGAATTCTTTGTTTTTAGAATCCTTTGTTCTTGCAGCTATCTCCCTGGGTCAGATCCCTGTAAACCTCCAACAAAACAAACGTTATTTTCTATTCTGCAACGTGTTATCTTTATATGATTGGAAAAGTGTTAAATACCCTTAAAGGTCAGAGCCTTCAGAATAGGCTCGCCTGTATATTTTAGGCTCTAGGCAACATTGTTTTACAAGCAAGAAGAAGCCTAGGAGACAGAGCACAGGGTTAAAGTCAAAGGAACAGATCTAATATGGAGTCAGATTTCTTCTTTTCTATTACTGTGGCAGAAGCCACTTGAGGATTTAAATCCCTTAAAGTTAAAAATAAGTAAAACTTTAAAGGAATTTACATACATTGGTGGGAACTTGCATAGCATATCTGGAAAAGCACACAAAGGATTGTAAACATTGGCATCTCCAGGGAGGCGTGTAAGAACAGAGGATGAGGGAAAACTTCTTTCACTTGAGTATTTTTTGCTCTGTTTGAATTTTTTTAACCATATGCATATATTTCTTTTTCAGTTAAAATAAATGTGTAATGGAGCAAAGGAGTAACTAGCTCAGCAAATACAGCAGCCATAGACTCACTGAGTCATCATTTTCGATTTAAGCCAGGAAGCATTGATTGTCTCTCTCCTATGTGACCAGTGCTGTTTTAAAACATTTTTATATATATTTTTTTATAAAATAATAACATGCTATCCCTCACCCCTGCTCAGGGCTGGTGGGAAACCAACTGAGTTTTTACTGAGTTGTTTTCCAAGGAGTAGAGATGAGTTATAAACAGAACACAACTTCAGGGCAAAACAGGCGGACTGGTTTTCCAGCAGGCCAGATAGCGATGACGGGTTTTCAATAGAGGCGCACAGAGGCTGAGAGAGAAAGCCTCCAGGACTCTACAGAAAGCTGCCCACAGTGCCTTCTCCATGGCACTACTGAAATAGGAAAGAACAAATCTGACTCCATATTAGATCTGTTCCTTTGACTTTAAACCTGTGCCCTGTTTCCTAGGCTTAGTCTTGCTGTTTCTGCACCTTTTGTGAAACAATGTTGCCTAGATCCTGAAATATACAGGAGACCCTATTCTCAAGGCTCTGACTTTGAAGGATATTATCACTTTTCCATTCGTATAAAGATAACAAGATACAGAATAGAAAATAACATTTGCTTGTTGGAGGTTTACACGGATCTGACCCAGGTGAAGAGCTGCAAGAACAAAGGATTCTAAAAACAAAGAATTCATACACCAAGTTTGCATCAACCAAGCATTCCCGCTTCCCCTTTTTAATATAAGAAGAGCCTGAATTCTGACTTGGGATGATGGTTCTCCAGGACATTGGTCTACCATCTTCTCCACTGGCTTTACAAATTAAAGCCGCTATTTCTTGCCCCAAATCCTTGTCTCCTGATGTGTTGGCCTATAATGCACGAGTAGAACAAGCGTGGACTCGGAAACACAAACATACATTGAAAGTACGCATTTGGTATATTAAATGACCTGCTTCCACTCGTATTCCTGAGGTTTTCTTCTCTTGACCACTCCTACTTTATTTATGAAAAACCTGTCATGTGGACACATTTCCTTCTCTAGCCACTACCCTTCCATGTAAAAACTGATGCCAAGAAGGCAATGGAAGTTGCTAGAAGGTATTACCTGGCCAAAAAAGAGCAGAAGTGGGTTCTGGCTGATGTTCAGGAGCAGGCCGGGGCACCTGACAAGATGTCATAAGTACGGATAGACAGCTGGGCACCAAAGGAGAAGCTTCTAAACTTCCATGAGGGACTTGGATAGGAAGGAACAGTCCCAGACTATAGCTCTGATCCCACCACGAGCTTCCTGGGCAAGGCTGGGCAAGTCATTTAAATTCTCTAGACCCGTGCTGTCCAACACGGGAGCCACCAGCCACATGCAGGATTATGATGTTATTCTGTAGCCAGACAGAATTATAAAAAACACTTTATTGCAAAGGGTCAGCAGGTATAATATTTAAAAACATTATTGGTTATCTTGCCTTAACAAGTTATTTTTGTATGTCTAGCTTTCTGTGGGTTGTAATGCCTGGGACTAAAGTTTCCCTTACAGTGAGGTATTTTGAAATTATAAGTTACTGGACACAGTACACTCATATCACAGTTGAAAAAAACTGATTAAATAAGCAAGGTGATCTGACTTAGTAGTTATGAGCAGGGGCTCTGGGGCCAGCCTGCATAAGTATTAATTCTCACTCTCCCTCCAGGGAGTTCTGTGTGAATCTTGGACAAATTATTGTTGCTGTTGTTGTTGTTGTTGTCGTTGTCATTGTTATTGTTTGTGCCTCTTTTCCTTACCTTTTAAATAGCGAGGAAAATGTAGACTCTATCCCCTACAGTGTTGGCAGGATTAAATGAGTAAACGTCTGTGCTGCCCACTTCCCTGGGTTTCAGCATTCTCCAGGCAATCAGTGCAAAACACAGTGGCATTCTCCACTGTCTTCGTCAGTCTGGGATTCTGTAACAAATTACCGTGTGTCGGGTGGCTTAAACAACCAGCATATTCCTTATGGTTTGGAGGCTGAGGCTTTCAAGGTCAATGTATCTGGGAGAGGATTGCCAGCTTGAAGATGGCTGTCTTCCCACTATCTTCATGGCCCAGAGAGGAGAGAGAAGCAAGCACTTTGGGGCCCTGTATAAGAGCACTAATACCATTCATGAGGGCTCTACTCTCATGACCTCATTTTATCCTACTAATCACCTCCCAAAGGCCCCGCATCCCTATATCATCACCCTGGGAGATGAGGTTTCGACATATGGATTTTGAGGGGATGCATTCAGTCCACACATCGGCTAACTCTCCCAAACATGCAGTCATCAAACCTGTAGCTAATTTCAAAATAATGTTTATATCTCTCTGCCCATTTCCATTCCTACATCTACTAACACTGAAGCCCTGCTACATTTTATTTCTTATTTTCCTTGTGAGGTTTAATTGATTCCTCTAACTCCAAGGATTCGCTCACTCCAGTCTGCTTGACAGCCCTGCCAGGTAGGTCTTCCTTAAAACACCTTCCCACTTCACCTGGTTGTTTTTTAGGTGTAAATGTCAGAATTCTCTCCACACCCCATCCTAGACCTTTAATCCCTTACACTACCACTCACTATGTTATTTTCCTATTACCACTGTAACAAATTCCCATAAGCTTAATAGCTTAAACCAGCACAGACTTATTAGCTTATGGCTGTGGATGTCAGAGATCCAACATAGTTCTCATTGGGATAAATTCAAGATACCAGCAGGGTTCCTTCCTTCTAGAGGGTCTAGAAGAGAATGTTTCCTTTTTTTTTCCAGTTTACAGAGGTCACCCACCTTCCTCAGCTTGTGCCCCTCAACTTCCTCCATTTTCATGGTCAGCAGCCTTTCTGAACATTGCTCCATCGCTACACCTCCCTCTGATTTTAAACTCAGCTGGGAAATATCCTCCAATTTAAGGACCCCTGTGATTACATTCAGCCCACCTGGACAATCCAGACTACTCACCCTATTGTCTCATCTCAGGATCCCCTTGTCCCATCCCACTCAGGCAGTGTGTATGTGGCTGTGACATTCACCTTGTGTAACATTTCCTCATGAGCAATTTATGGTTCAAGGCACTTATAAGTGACTTTTTGTTTTTCTTCCTTATCCTTTCTACATTCAGTTTGTCTGGTGAGATTATATGAATCCATTTTATTTGTGCCCCTGCACTAATCTATAATAATGTATCATGGGTTTAAAGGCTAACTAATAGACAATTTAGGAGACAGAAATCCTCTAAGATTTTTAATCCTAAAATATCTGTCATCCCTTTTGCCATGTACAGTAACATGTCACAGGTGGCTACCCTGTGGCCGGGGAGGGACATGATTCTGCCATCACACTCCCCTCATTCTCACCAATGTGCTGATCAACTAACCAAGGATCTATGCTCTCCAATTCACTCACTTCCTCCTCCTTTCCATTGACTATCCTGTTCCCACCGCTTCCTTCATTCACCACATCAGGATTTCATGACCACATTCTCCCCTAAATGAAATGGGTATCTTGCATCTAATGTCTGACAGCTGTTCTTATTGTATATGCACACACTGACCTACACATAATCCCGTCCATCTCTTTATTTTCCTAGAATCTTCCAGAAGAATCAGTTCCATGATGATGATGATGATACTGACAATGATGACAGGGGCCTCTCAAGGATTCTGATAAAGAGGGAATCGATAAAGGGAGGGAATCATTGCAAAATTGCCCCAGAAACAGGCTTAAAGGTAAATAACTCTTATAGTGTTTAATGAAATTGACTAATATTTAACTATTTTTAAGACTTTATATCACTGAATTTAAAATTTTAACGGGAATTTTCATTCACCACTAACCAAGATTCAACTCTGGGACCAAAATCTAAGGATTTCTGTCTTCTAAAAAATTGTCCACTAGCCTTTTAAACACGTGATCCTTTTAAAAAGTTTAGTGCTGGGCTGAAAATAAGCAGGATTCATATAATCTCACGAGACACAGTGAATGTGGAAAGACTAAGAAATAAAAACAAAAAGCCATTCATAACGTCTTGAACTTTATGTTGCTCACAGGAGAAAATGTTTGCCAATGTGTGTGTCACATCAACATGACGACTGAGTGGGATGGGGAAGCTGATCTTCCTCATCAGTCATTTATGCTGATTTGTTAGATGCCAAAACAGTTTCCTCATTGAAATTGCTTCTAACAAGTATGGAAGAATTTAGGTTCTACCAAAAGCAGGCTAAATAATTTCCCCTGCTTTCAGGTCTCTGGACTGAATGTCCCCACAAGAAGGACATGGTTATGTTTCATAGGGAAGTCTTCCTGAGAAGCAACAGGCTTTTCTAGGGCAGAACTGCAGGGCCCCCCATGGAGGGCTGGAGGAGGTCTAGAGGGGACACTGGAAAAACAGCAGGAGTGAATTCAGATACTGCTGCTCAGGTCGCCAAAGACAGCATTGCTATCTCTAAGGATATGACATTCTCCCAAATTTTCCATGAGTGAAGGAGCCTGTGAACACTAAGCAGGTTGTTAAGACACAGCAGCACATAATTTGCGTGACAACACAATTAGAGTATGATTTGATATTTGCAAAATAACTAGCCCATTGTTCTTTGAAACTGCAGCAGTAGCAATAGAAATAAAAAAGACTGAGCCGTCTTGGAGACAACAATCAATAAACAATTCTAAATCTGCAGAATTCCTTGACAATATTCAAGCAATGAGCTAGATGTGTGCTGCAGATACCTCTTACTGCAGGGCTCACTCCTGCAAAGCATAGAACTAGTTTCTCAGCACACAGAGGGAACCAAGTCAAGATTCCTAATCTTTTGAGATTTACTAAATGGCTGGAAAGGTCAGACAAGTACATACAGGCAAATATGATTAAATGGAATCAAATAATATCAAATGTGATTTGAGCACAGACGAAAGAGAAATTCCTTTCACCTGGGATCTAGAGAGACTTCTTCAGAAAATGTGGCTTTGGAGACGGCCAAAGACATGGGTGGAATTTTGGCAGAACAGGATGTAAGGAATTTAAAAACTTATTCTATAATTCATATAAAAATTCAAAGGATCCCAAAAATCCAAAACAACTTTGAACAAGAAAAACAAAGTTGGAAGACTTGCACTATCTGATTTTCAAAATTTTTTGTAAAGCTACAGTAATCAGAAATTAGGGTGTTGGTGTAAAACAGGAAAATAGAATAATGGAACACAATAGAATGTTCAGAACTAAACCAAGACTTATACAGACAATTGATTCTCAAAAAGGATGCTGTGGAGAAAGGATCTTTTCAGCATGTAGTGCTGGAACAATTAGATCGTGATACGCAAAAAAAAAAAAATGAACTTTGATCCACACCTCACAAAATATACAAAATTTACCTCAAAATGGATCATAGATCTTAATAGGAAATCTAAAACTATAAAACAGCTAGGAGAACAAGCATAGGCTTAAGGTTTATGGCCTTGGGTTTGGCAAATTTTTCTTTGCTATGACACCAAAAGTATCATCTATTTTAAAAAGAAACTGATAGAGTGAACTTTATGAACATGAAGACTCTTCAATGCTCTTCTAAACACTGCTAAGCAAATGAAAAGACAAGCCATAGACAGAAGCTATTTGCAGATCATATATCTGATAAAGGTCTCTCTTTGTATCTGATCCAGAATAAAGAGGTCTCAAAATTCAATAATAATTCAAACACCTGAATGAATGAGGCCAGAAAACACACTTCAGTAAAGATATCCAGATGGATAATAAGCATATGAAAAGATGCTGATTAAAGGTGTCATTAGTCATTAGAGAAATGCTTTTAAAAACCACAGTGAGATACTAGTTCACATACACACTAGAATGAATACAGTTAGAAAGACTGACCTTACAAGGTGCTGGCAAGGAAGTAGAGCAACCAGAACTGATACACACCACGAGGAATTTACAATAGTACAACCATTTTGGAAAAGTCTTTAACAGATTCTTTTAAAAAGGTAAACACCTATGTACCATATAATCCAGATATTCCTCATCTGGTGCTTTAGAAAGGAAAAGCATATGTCCATACAAAGACTTATAACCAAATATTCACTGCTATTTTATTTATAATAGCACAAGTTGTAAATAACCCATGCATCCATCAAGAAGTAAATGCAGAAAGAAATGATGGTCTATACAAACACTGCTCACAATAAACTCTTCAGTAAAAACTCAGCACTAAACAATACTCTACTATAAGACAAATAAGCTATTAATACAGCAACACAGATGATTCTCAAAATAATTACACTGAATGAAAGAAGTCAGACAACATAGAGTAGATACTGCATGAATCCATTCATATAAGGATCTTGAAAATGCAAACCAATATGTTGTGATAGAAAGCAGATCAATGGTTCCCAGGGGAAGAGACAGGGAGGGAGGGAGGGACAAAAAAAGTCAGGAGAGAAGCTTTGTGGGTGATGGGTATGTTCACTGTCTTGAGTGTGGTCATGGTTCCTTGGGGATATTCTTACGTCAAAACATATTAAGCTGTACACTTTAAACGTGTGAAAATTATTTTGCCAAGTATACCTCAAAGCTGTTTTAAGAAAAAAGGCACTTTAGTCCTGATCCACCTCAGCGCCTGATTGGAGTGACATGATCAGTCCCTCACACTGTCTGCCTAACGGGAAGGTAGAAAAGCTCTCACAGAAGATAACATGGATTTTTCATTTGCAATGTCTGCCATGTAATAAAGAATTTCTAGACATGCAACATGTCCAGACTATATGACAGATAACATGAGAATAAGGAGCATTAGACAAAGGATGCAAACCCCAGGTGATGTAGGCATCAGAGTTACCAATAAAGGCTATAAAATACTTTTAATATATTCAAGAAAATAAGGAAATGATGGGAGAATAGATAACAGGGTAGAGACTTTCACCAGAGAAATATACTGGAATGTATTTTTAGGAAAAATCAAACTGATACTCTAGAACTGAAGCTTTCAGCTCTGGAAACAGGTAAACAGAGCTAATTAGGATCCCTTTTAAGTAAAACTTTCAGTAATTCTGGGTAAAATATAACAACAAAGTAACACAGAGCTAACTATGGAAAGAGAAGTTCCCTGATGACAATACAAAGAGGACACTTAAAGCCCAGAGTGGTCATCTTGTGAGCTGATGCCACCGCACCCTGGAGGGAAGGGGTTTTCATCTGCACATAAATAAGGATACAATGTCCATGTAGGAAAAAGGGTCCATACCAGATGTAGAAGACTCTTCCTCTATATCTATATAGTCAGAGACAGAGATGTAAAGTGGCAGCAGAGGTCACAGTGACACAGGGCCCTGGGCCAAGGAGTGTGAGCACCTCTGCAAGCTGGGAAAGGTAGGATGATGAATCCCTCCCAAGAGCCTAGGTGTGGAACTTAGCCTTGGCCACTCCTTGGTTTTAGCCCACTGACATTGACTTTGCACTACTGCACCCTAGAACAGTGAGAAGATGAATGTGTATTGCTTTAAGCCACTGAGTCTGTGGTCCTTTGTTACAACAGCAATAGGAAAGGAACTCAGGAACCAATATGAACTTGAACCACAGGCTGCCTTCTGTGCTGGCAGGGAGTCCTTTGTCTCTGATCCTGGGGGAGTGTCCTGTCCTCTGGCAGCATCCACAAACTACCTCATGCTAACTTGGCAGTTTGCAGAGGGTTAAATCTTATCCCTGCACAGTTCTTGATATTTAGTTAATAAAAATGATGGTGTCATCATGGGTATTTTTCCATCTTTTAAATACCCTTCAGTCTTCTAATAAAGCTACTTCTAATTAAGAGACCATGTCAATAGTTTTCAATCTTCATAATAAATAACTGTGGTTTTATCTGGTTACTTAAATTATGAATAATAATGTTCACATTTGTAAAAGTTATTAAAATCAACATTGTTTAATGAAAATATCATTTCTTTTCGCATGAACATGTATTAACTACAAGAAATGTTCCATGCTTTCTTCTACGATTTACTGTTAGAGCCTTAAAGAATAATATTTTCCTCAAAAGATATTACGGCAAAGGGATTTCTTTTGGTGGAACTGTTCCGGCATCAAATCTGGTGCATGTCTCAGGCCACTGGCAACATAGAGATGATAGAAATTAGGAGGCATTATAAACACAGAATCATTTTTAAAGGAATTAAAAAAACTGGATGTGTGTAAACAAAGAATCAGAGAATATTCTGGTGAAATAAATGTATTTTTCAGCTTAAGCAAGACATGGGGTGAATAAATCTGAAATGAAAAAACCACCCAGAGATTAGCAGCGAGTCATGCACGCAGTGTGAATGATCAAAACCAAGTTGTTTCCAAACCAGTGTGCAGGCTTGATGCCTTCATGAATCAAATCTGTGTGGCACCAGGCCACCTCGAATACATGTTGATGAGGTATTTATAAGCCCTTCACCATCCCAAATCAAAGCCCACGCACGAGCCACAAGACCATCACCTACACATTTGGAAAACACACAACATGGTGAATAGCACTTTTCTTGTTCAGTAGCCGGTGGCAGCGAACTGTCAGCAGACAGAGATACAGGGACACAGAGGCACCTCCCCTCACTCAGCTGATAAACTTCCGTGCATCCCTGGGGACAGGATTGTCATAAAATGCACCATGGATTGATCCTCCTCCTAGGAAAGGAACCGTAGTGCTGTCATTAGGTTTGAGCAGGGGTGGGTGGAGGATCTCAGAAGAGTTGTTTCAGCACACCAATAGAATTCTTGGCCACCGTGACCACGAAAGACAAGTCCCCTGCCATCCCGGTAGGCACTTGGGCTCCTGACAAAAGCTGGGCTCAGTAAAGGGTTGAGTAGAAGGCACAGACCTGAGGGATGCCCCAGCAATAGGCAGGAGGTAGGGCCTGGTTTATACTGCTCTGGGTGTATCCCAGACTCATCCGAATACGAAATCAGAAATTTGCAAAACAGCAGAGCTGGGGTGGATCATCTACTCCAGACTCCTCACCTTACAGTTAAAAGGGTGGCAACCCTGACAGGCAAAGCAACGTGCTAAAGGCAGAGCGTGGAAGTGGCAGTGCCAGATGAAACGCAGCGTGCAACCCCCGTTCAAGGCCGCTGACTCTGACGACGGGGCCAAGGTTTCCAATGAGGAGAATAAGACAGTGTAAATACTTTGTTCCCCCTAAAACCCCAAATGTTTTTTAAAGGCACAAAAACTCACCTTAACTAGATCTCTTCTGAGGGGGCTCTCTTCTGCTTCTTCGTCTTTCTGTCTCCATTTCCCTCTCTCAGACACAAACACATTCAGTTTTGTGAAAGGGGACTTCCTTCCATACAAAGACAGACTTCACATCTTCAGAAAGATACCTGAGAAAGCACGTTTCTCAATTCAAGTCTTTGTGTGAGTTCTGGGCAACTGGCTTATTTTCTAGAACAATCGGTAGTTACAAAATCAGGAAATCATCTTCCACAAAGGCAGAGTTCTGGTCCGTGTTGATAAAGTTGGGGATGTCACATTTCATGAGTCTGTTCGGCTCCTCCTCTGGCCACCTGCTGCATCTGATGGCTTCCTGGAGCCGAATAACACTGTAAAGGGCTATGGTAGGGATACCAGCTTTGGCCTTGTCCAAGTGGTCCACTTCATTGATGTAACAGTGAAAGAGGGACCTAGATTCGTCATTGCACTGCCAGAGAACACCTTGGGCAGCAGCGGTCTTCCAAAGTCTGACACAAAGCTGTTGAGTCTAAATCTCTTCTCGGGAGACTCTGCATTGCTACAAAGAAAACCAAAATAAAATATCGTTCACAGTGTAGCTCGGTGACCTGAAGAATCATAGTTTTTGCCATCTACTGAGAGTAAATCCCTGCACAGAGCATGCTGACATGCACTGGAATTGAAAGACATCACTTCTGAACACATACAATTAAACCCAAGGCAAAAGTCTAAAGTGAGGGCCCATGGACCATCCTAAAAAGACATCGTTCCCTGAGAATCCTCAATATTGGTGCCTCGCACACCAGTGTTTCTCCGTGGGACACTCAGATCTCTTCATCAGGATTCGTTAAAGTGCTTCTTAAAATGCAGAATCCTGGGGTGCACACCCTCAGAGTCTCCAGAGGTAGCGACTGGTAGTCTGTATTTTCATAGCCACCAGGATAACTAAACATGCTCAGGTTTAGCACCGCAGTCTACATCGGGTCACCTGAGCATCGACAATTCTGTCTCACGGGATGGGGGGTGCCATGTGTGTCAGGGTGCTGTCCTACCCATGTGTCTCCCCTGATTCTCAGAACTGACAGTGCTGCCCCATTGGGCACGAAATACCACCGTTTCACAATGCATACGCAGGGCGCCCGACTGAAAAACAATCAGTGATAGGAGAGGGGACAAAACTCAGCTTCCTGTTACCTTGTTTCACTTACTGTGGGACGAGTGATCAATTCAAGGGTAATAAATCAGTGAATGAGTGAATAACATGACTCGCGTTAGTCCCACGAGTGCCTGGAAGAGCAAGCCTGGGCACATTGAGAACCATAACAGCCCATCTACTTAAATGTCATCCTCCACAGATCTATGTAAAGGTTACTTCCACCCAGGCAGTGACTCCAGAAGGGCAAGAATCATGTATGAACACACTCTCAAATCCAGAACAGAACCTGACAACAATTAGGCTCTGGAGTCTGTGTTTAGCGAGTGTGGAATCTCAGTGATTCCAGCTCTTACACCTTGCCTTCCCATCCCACCACACACGATATGGCCCTTATGTCCAGTTCTCCCGGGGCTGGGGCCACGGAACCCATTTATAGGACTGGAAGAATCTGATCATTTAAACCATCCCCCAGATTATCATCAAGAGTCACCTGCATTTCAGGGATCAGTAATCCCAGAAGCTTTGCAGTTCAGGCAGCTGAGGGATTTTTATATCAGCTCTGTCTTCTACTGTGACTGCCTGGGTGACATCAGACAAGGAATTCTGAAAAGCCTGAACTTTTCCTTTCAGGAATAATCTAATTAACAAATCTCGTTGACCACTCAACAAATGTGATGTGAAGATCAATAATTTACACAGGAGTACAACATTCACTAAGTCGTGGATTTAGAATCAGAGGAAAATCATTTTAGAAAGATTGACAGAATGTAGCTTTAATGCGAATTTAAGTATTCTTACCTTTCAGTAAATCATCTTCCCCTACTTATCACTTCACCCAAGTTTAAAAGATGTCTGAGAACAGGGATGAGAGTGCCAGCAATCTGAGACCCAATAACCTAAAATGTCACCTAGGAAAAAGAGGGGAGTAACACATTTTTAAAAAGCATGGCAAGGATGGCGGGGCCATCCCCAACCCCAGACTAAGAAGCTCTGAGTAATAGCTTTCCTGCCTGCCTGGGGCATCAGCTGATGTGAAAATCCACCCAGAAACCTCACTGTCCAGCAGCTCTTCCATAACACAGGCTACACTTTCTCAGAATTAAGAATTGCGTCCAGTAACCACTTCGCTGAAGAATAAAGACAAAGGAGAACAAGAGAGTTCTGCCCCTCCCAAGGGAGAGCCCAGACCTCGGGCTGCATGCACTGCGCCCACCTCCCTGGAGAAGAATAAACTGGAGAAGGGCGTTCTGCGAAACTGCGGCAGCAAAGGTTGAGATGGGAACAAATTGACCAGCTGGCCAGGGACAGCCCCCTCCGTCGCTGCCTTGGCGGCTGCCTCAGCCCTCTCAGCCCATCCTGCCCACCTCTGGTGGCTAAGCTGTCAGGGAAATTGCTTTGCGACCTGGAGCAACAGAGGCTGCCCTCAGGCCAATCTGCGGAAAAGATGGGAGCTAAACCCCCAGCTCCCGAGCGGCAGGCTCCATACCCCCGCCAACACCCCGACGCCCCCGCACCCTACCGCAACCCCGGGGAAATATGACCCGAAGAAGTGTGACCTGGGAACGAGGGGCAGCAGAGGCCGCCCCCACGTCAGGCCTGCAGAGAGATTGGAGCTTATCCTCCAGCTCTCCAGGGGCAGCCCCTGTCCTCTCCACCTCCTGATCTCACCGCGCCCACCTTCCAGGAGCAGTCAGACCAGGTGTGGGGTGTCAGGCGAATCTTGCGCCAGAGAGGACGTCCCCAGGCCAGGTCAGGGGAGAGGAGAAGAAGTGGCCCCATTAGGCGGGGCAGCCGGCCGTCGCAACTGCCTCTGCCCCTCGACCGCATCGGGCCCGTCTCCCAGGAGCAAGCTGACCTGGAGACGGGCATCCGGCTTCTTGGGCAGCAGAGGACGCCCCCAGGATTGGTCACGGGGAAGAGGAGAGCAAATTGACAGGCTCCGCGCTGCAGGTCTTCTACCCCCGCCATCGCCACCCCCGCACCTTAAAGGCACCGCCCAGGGCGCCCCTCCCCCAGCAGGCTGAGTGGGACAGGTGCGTCTGGTGACCTGGGGCAGGAGAGGCCACTCCCACACCAGGCCATCGGGGAGACGGGAGCCAATCCACCAGCTCCCCAAGGCAGCCCCTACCCCCGCAGCAGCCACCACTCTTGCCCATGACCTCACAGTGGCCTCCTCTAGGGAGCAGGCTGACCTGGAGATGGACGTCCGACGAACTTGGGACAACAGGGACCGCCCCCAGGGCAAACCATGGGGGGAAGTGGGAGCAAATGGACAAGTTCCATGGGAAAACCTGCCGCTGCTGCCACCACCCCCAAAGTACCAAGTCCAACTCCCGGGGTCAGGCCGACTAGGATACACGCGTCTCATAACACAGGGCAACAGCGACCGCCCCCAGGACAAGACGCGGGGAAGATGGGAGCAAATGGTCCGCTCCCCCGCTGCAGGCCCCCGACCACCGCCACCCCTGCACCCTGACTACCCTGCCTCCCGCCCCCAGCAGGCAAAGTGGGACAGGGGTGTCCCGGGACCTGGAGCAGCAGAGGCCGCCTTCAGGCCACGCGGTGCAGACATGGAGCTAATCCACAGTCTCCTCCGGGGCAGCCTCCCTATGCCTGCAGCCACCACCTTACCAGCCCCCTGACCGCACCGCACCCATCTCCCAGGAGCAAGCTCACCTGGAGTCGGACCTGAGGCAAATCTCCGGCGGCAGACGTCGCCCCCAAGCCAGGCCGTGGGGGAGAGAAGAAATGGAGCAACTCCCTGGAACACATCCCCTGCCCCTGCCGCCTCCGCCGCCGCCTCCCAGGAGCAAGTTCATCTGGAGACCCGCGTCCCGCCTCTAGGGCAGCAGAAGCCGCCCCTGGCTCCGCCTCTGGGGAGAGCGGAGCGAATTGATCGGCTCCCCCGCGGCAGCCTCCCTCCCCCCGTGGGTCCCGCACCTTAACGGCCCCGCCCCCACTCCGCACTCAGCAAGCTGAGTGGGACAGGAGTGTCCGGCGACCTGGGGAAGAAGAGGCCGCTCCCAGGCCCAGCAGCCGGGACAAGGCAGCTATTCCACCCGTTCACCAGGGGTAGACCCGCTCCGCCCCTCTGCCGCTGCCACTGCCTTCTGACCTAACCGCCCCACCTCCCAGGAGCAAGCTTACCTGGAGTGCAACATCTGGCGAATCTCCGGCGGCCAAGCCCCACCCCAGGCCAGGCTGCAGGGAAGAGAAGAAATCGATCGGCTTGCCCGGGCAGCCTCCCAACCGCCACCGCCGCCGCCGCCGCCCAAAAGCATTGCAATAGCCTACCGGGGTCAGGCTGACTGCAAGGATGTGCACTTGCCTTCTTATCCTGGCCAGGTCCCTGAGCACCTCCCTGCATCCCTACACTCCCTGCACCTCTGCACCCCTGCTACTCTCTGCAATTCTGCATCCCTCCACCCCCACATCCCCTGAAATGCCTGCGCCCTCCACAGCCCCTGCACCCCTGTCACCAGTTACACTTTTGCACTGCTTACACTCCTGCACCCCTGCATGTCCCACACACCACCTCTTGGGCCTTTGGCAGAGTCTCTGCTGTTAGACCAATGCACAGTGACTCACTCTTTGCCAGTATATGATGCATCAGTGGACGTCAGGGGTTGCCTGCAGGAAGGTACATGTTCCCGGTCACTAGCCTGGGCCACTAGGGTGATCTCTGTGAGGTCACCCAGGACGGGTTCAGAGATGCTGTTCTCTGGGAAGAGAGGAGTTGAAACCGGTCTTGAGGGCAGAGCTGTGCTCACCAGGCCGTCCACGCTTCATGTTTTACACAGGGCTTCGGAGAAGTGAAATGGATCCGGCCAAGTAATACCGGCCTGCTGTGAGCCCACCTCAGTCCTGGGCTCTGAGTCAGACCGACTGGCTCCCTCAATCAGGGCCCAGTTTGGGCACCTGAATGGTCCCTTTGAGGCATCCCAACAGTTCTCAGGATGAAGTCTGGCTGCTTCCACCCCATGGCCCTCCCTCCTACTGTGCTGGCCTCAGGAAGGTTCCTTATATGGGGAAGAAGGCAGCCCACACCCTACCCCACCCCTCACCTTTCTCTAACCCAGGCTGGTGCTCTCTCTGCCCCTCAGAGTCTGGGAAGCCATCCCTCTTCAGTTATGTCCCTTCTGAGATGGACTTGCTTCCACTCAATTCTAGGCGAGGATGCACCATGGAATGCACTGGGTAAGAGAACCAAAATAAATAATTTCTTCTGTGAGGTTGTCTGTTTATCTACTGGGGCTGGGCTGTGTGTAGTTTGCTACAGCTATTGGTGTGAGAGGCTAAAACAGCCTGTGTGTCCTTGTTTTCATCTCCCCGCTGTCTTTGGGTTTTCCCTAGACACTCCTGAGACATTTACTTCTGTTAGTATTATTCCTGTTATTACACACGGGCCCTACTGACATGGAGGTAAGGTGTTGGGGGAGCGGGACAGAGCAGGGCATCTGCAGTCCTGTGATTAGTTCTCATTGAGCCTGTGCCCTGAGCTGTGACCTCCACAAGTGTGTCTCTTTCCCCCCACCCCAATTTGGGTGACACAGAAGGGATTTCCCTTCTCCCAGGTTGGTTAGGCTCTGGTAAAATAATTTCTCATTAATAAAACAAACAAAAAACAACTTCCCCCAATGAAACAGAATGTTCTGGGTGTATTTCAATACAGTTATTTTCTCCTCTCCAGGCAGGAAGCATGAGGAGTTATCCTCTGACCTTCATTCTGAGAACAGGACACGGTCCTGGATGTAAAATACATGAAAAAGAGCATGGGGCCCCTCTGACTGGCCCCCTGGAGTTGTCACACTCTGATTTCCCCACACTGAGCCTCCTGCTGGCCTCAGGGACCTGTTAAATCTGCCTGCCCCCGGGGTTCTTACAAAAGCAGGTTCTGCCTTGGGAGCTGTGACTCTCCAAGCCTGCCCGCTGTTCCCTTTGCAACCTCTCTGGGTTGGAAGCAGCTTTCCCCCTCAGTCTTCTGGGATCTAAGAAGAGCAGTGGGTTTGCAGCTCCCTCAGATTTGGTGTTATTTTCAGGACAGGAGGAAGAACTTCTGAGCTCCACACGAGCTGGACCAGAGGCTGGAATCCTCCCTTCCTCTGCCACCGTGCAATCAGTGGCTGTGGTTCTAGCCGAGTTTCTGAAGATGTGGACTTAAACACACATATCCCAGCCCTCACAGGAGCACACAGTCCCATAAATCCCCCTAGTTTCCACTGGTAACTATGGAGCCGATGGGGACACGGGTTTCGGGACCACAGAGGCCTGACTGCACGACTTGCTCCGTGGCCTATTTACGTGGTTGCTCCGGGCCTTGTCTGAAGTGGCTTGTTTACCACACCTGGTACGTGGGAAACACAAAATAAGTACTAGAACCTTCACTTTTTCTCCCTCCAGGGCCTTCAAACGTAGAAAGTAATAAGTGAACTCAGACAGCCTAGTCACCACAATGAGGTCCGTCCAGCCTGGCTCTCCTGAGTGATGGGCACTGACTTGCACCTTAACTCGGAACAGTAGGGGAACTGCCTTCCTCTAACTGGGCCTCTCCCCACACCAGGCACGCCCGCAGCTCAGACGGGGCCAGCTCCCCAACTGAGGTGTGTGCTGGTGGCTTCAGTGTGACCTGGCCCTGCCGGGACATGAACCTGCAGTGAGTGAGGTGGAGGGTCGGGTGGAGGGGGGTCCCTTCTGGGGTGGCAGGGGGCCCGGTAGCACCCCTCCCAGCCTGGTGCCTGGGGCTCCCTAACACCTCCTACAGCTCCTGGGTTGGCTCCGGTCCTGGCCACTCCACACACCCTCCCAGTATCTTTTCATTATGTCCCTTTTCTGCTTTTATCAGCGAGAAGTGGCTTCTGTTGCTTGTTCAGTGAAACAGTACATCGGGAAACCAGACTACTTCTAACATCAGTAAAATACCAACCTCGGTCAGCTCGCCGGGCAGACCGTGCAGCACAAAGGCCTGAACAGGGCTGTGCGAACGGCTTACGTGAAGGGTCCTCAGCATCTGTCTTCAGAGATACAGAAGCTGATGGTTCAGGTAAAACCTCAGGGTGGGATTGAGGAATCCAAAGCTGGTTGGTTTCAAAGGCTAACTGGTCAGACCAGACCCCTGAGCTGTGGTCAGAAGCCTGGCTCAACGTCACGCAGACTCAGCGCCCTAAGTGCCGGGTGGGGCTGGTGCTGTTCCCTTTGCAGGCTCTCGTTGGGGATTCACTGTAGCCCCTTAAATACAGCAGAAATTCCAGCCCCATTAGCCCCCACCCTGAGTGTTCCATGACACAAATCCCGGGAGTGTTTAATTTTCATCTTTGTTTAGGAGGATGAAGGTGGTTCAAGAGAAGACATAAATTCACACTTAGTGACACAAGGTCACAGCCAGTACTTCCTCCATGGAGAGCTATGTGCTCCCACAGTGGTGGCTGGGGGCTGGGCAGAGACCCTCTGCTGGTCCCAGAGGGACTCGCTCATCTGGCCACAACTCATGGGTTGGACAGCAGATCCAGAGGGTGACAGAGCATCTTTCCTGGGAATTTGGAACTGACACATAGAAATCAAGTTCACTCATCTGGAGTTTGGCGGAGGGGAGGGGCGGTGGTTGGAAATCAAATGAAACCAGAGCATGAGAGAAACTTAGAAGTGAAAGAGCGAGAGACAGAGAGACTGAGCTTGTGAGAGCAAATAGTCAGAAAGAAGGCAAACAATCAGGGGACAGAAGAATTCCAGCTCCTGACTGTGTAGTCTGTCCCAGCCCATCAATGACCCCGTGAGATGTTTAATAACATTCCAGTTTTGCAGATTAGGAAACAGGCTGAAAGAGGTGGGGGCTGGGTTTGGGTGCAGAGTTAATTCAATTGCCACTGGACCCCACACTTCCCATTGCCTGAAGGCACCCTAATCCTCACTGGGACCCCTGTGGTCCCCTGACAGCCCAGCACCCTGAT
The DNA here is from genome assembly GCF_048564905.1 of Vicugna pacos. Lineage (NCBI taxonomy): Eukaryota > Metazoa > Chordata > Mammalia > Artiodactyla > Camelidae > Vicugna > Vicugna pacos. Next base: position 65,618 of record NW_027328813.1, on the reverse strand, counting down.
CAAAGGGACCCTGCGGGAGTGGGAACCCCTCTTGAGTGTGGAGAGTTCCCTGCCCCGAGATGCCATGCATCAGCAAGCTCCCGCTCACCCCAGGTTAACATCAGCCCAGCTGTACAGTCTCCCAACCCGCTTCCCTCCCTGCCAGGCACCCCCATCCTTACCACCGAGTGTACTGCAGGAATTCAGGCACAGGGATGCCCAAATCAACACGAGCCCATCGGCTATAGAAAAAGCAGACTCCCAGGCCCACCTGGGTTGCGAGGGGACAGAAGGTGTCCTCAACTTTCATGTGTCTAAGACAATCTTCTTCAGCTGGAGGTTCTAGAGAAAAATAAAAGGTCCAAAACATAGTTCGGTGAGGAATTCCTCCAAGGACCTGACTCCAGTGTCTACAACCATGTGTACCTACCCCCGGAATTGGGGTGAAGGTGGATTATTGATCAGCACAACCCCTGGTGGCCCAGCTCCTTGGCTTGGCTGCCCAGAGGGGGCTGGGGGAATGGGTAAGGCCAGGGCACTCAGGAAAAGCACAGAGGACCTGACCTCTCCCTTCTGCACTCGTAAACCCTTCCCCAAATCTCAAGGCATTGGACAGAGATCCGCCACAATAATGAGATGCTCCCATCTCTTCACTCACTCCTGTCGGTTCACTTACATGCTGAGCATCCACTGGGTCCCAGGACAAGACACATAGGATGGCTGATGGGACAGGCTTGGTCCTTCCCCCTGGAACCTGTTCAATCTGATCAAAGAATGATCACTCATAAAGAGTTTCTCAAAATTATACAGAGACCAAAGACCAAGTGCAGAGTGAACCAAATTTAAAAATATATATGAAGATCCCCCAGTCTCCCCGCCTAAGGTTAACAGCATAAAGCAAAAAATTCTTGCCTTTAATCACCAGGGAAGTTGTCACCCCCTCTCAGGTGGAAAGGAGAGTTATTCTTTGAGCACGTCACAGAAGTGCTCCATCGGATTGGACCAGGGCATCTACATTCATTCAGCAAATGTGTATAAGCTCCTACTACATACGGGAATCTCCTAACTAGACCGTTCCCAAGGCTCTCGGGCTTTATCAGTCAACAAAATAGACATGACTCCCCATCACTGGGGGCTCAGAATTTTAGCAGAGGAAACAGGCAGCATGTTGGGGTAGCAAGAGTTTGGAAAAATTTTTAAAAAAGAGTGATATGAGCAAACTCGGGTGATGGCGGTGGGGTGGGAGGCAGGCAGGAGAGAATAAGGCAATCCTGGCAGATCTCACGGAGTAATGAACTTGAAGCAGAATAGATCCGGAGGAAGAAGGAAGAGCCGGAGCCAGAGGCCCCCAGAGTGAGGGGGAGAGTGTGGGCAGAGAGGCAGAGCACGCCGGGTCCTGAGGCCTTTGTGACGACTTTGGCTCCTAATGACATGGTGACCCGTTTAGTGAGTTTTGAGGGGAGGGGTGATGTAGTCCAACTTATGCTTTTGTGTTTGTGTTTTTTGGGGGGAAGTAATTTATTTATTTTAATGAAATGTGCTGGTGATTGAACCCAGGATCTCAAGCATGCTAAGCATGCGCCCTACCACTGAGCAACACCCACCACCCCCAATGTATGTTTTTACAGGCTCCCTCTGACTCTGTGTGGATGAGAGATTGTAGGAAAGCAAAGATGGAAACAGAAGGCTATTGGTATCCAGGAAAGGCTGAAGGTGGCTCTTAGGAGGGCGGGGAGCAGAGAGCAGGTATTTAATTAAGACAGAATATCCAGAATTTTCTAACAAGCTGGATTTGCTGTCTGTGAGTGTAAAAGAAAGAGAGAGAAAGGACATGGTTCCAACATCTGGGCCTGGACAATGGGAGGGATGTCCTCTCCGGATGGGAAAGGGGATGGGAAAAGGTGGGGCTGAGCAGGTGGAAAGGGGCTGGTATCAGCTCAGTTCTTCAATGTCATGGTTAAGGGGTGTGTTACATATTGCCACAGAAGTGCCTAATAGGTAGAGGAATCTGTTTTCTTTTTCTTTTTAACATTTAAAAAATATAATTAAACATATTAATTGTATTATGTGAATGATTTGGGAATTTTGTTTCATGCCAAGTTATATGTTATATATAGCCAAATGGAGCATATATCAAAAAGGGGAGAAATGAGGGCTTTCACATAAACTGACTGTCCGTAACGTAGGTAAAATTTCAATAAAACCAGTCTTCAGGGCAAAAACCTCATCTCGGTGTTACATAAAAATAAATGAAAAACGACTATGTTGATGTACCATAATTTCATGTTACATAATAGCCCCAAACTAACAGTGTTTAACTATGAGGCTTGTAGAAATACTATTCGCTTTATTCACATAAATACAGAAGTGCAGAAATGTTCTAAGGTAGAATTAGCATCTTAGTGGAAATAATACATATTTGAGCATTTTACATGATATATATGTACTGATTCAAAATTTGGAAAAGTAATTTCATAGTAGAACATATGTATGAATGTGAAAGCAAGATGAATGAAAGGAAAAGAATGTGATGTGAGTCTCAGGGATAAAGGCTCAGATGGAAAGGGGAAATCAGGGAATTTTGGAGAAATCGAGAAATTGATGGCATGCCAATATCCAAGGCTGGGTTGCTTCCACCAAAGGAATAGCAGAGAGAGAGAGGAGAGGCCCAGGAACCCACCCTGGGGAACACCCACAGTATATGTTTGGAAAAAACAGGAGACATTGGCAAAGGACCAGCCAGCAGGCCAAAAGCAGAAACAGACAGAGAGATGGGCTGGGGGTTGAGTGAAGCAGGAACACGGGGTAGGAGGGATGGAAGAGCTGGGTCAAATGCTGCCGAGGGGCCAAGCATGATGAGGAGTCAAAATTGACCACTATATTTAGCAACATGGGGTCACTGATGGCCTTGACAGGGCAGTTTCCATAGAGCGAGGGATCAGGCGAAAAGCCAGAATGGGTGTAAAAGGGGATGGCTCAAGAGAAGATGCAGACAGTGAGTTTAAACAACTCCTTAAAGATTTGCTGCAAAGACACAGGGTGGCAATTGGTGGGGGTGAATTAGGGTCAAGGAGTGCTGTTGGTTTAAGAGGATGGACGTTTATATACTGATGGTGCCAACTAGCAGGAGAACAAAATAGATGAGGCAGTGAAAGAGAGGATGGTTTTGGGAGTGACAACCCAGAGAAGATGGGAGGGATGGGGCCTCGGGGACTTTTGGAGGAACTGGCTTTCGATGCCACTTTTAATAAGCGGTGGGGCACCGAGAGTGAGGTCACAGACATCAGAAGGCGAGCGGATGTGCTGGGAGTTGCTTGTGAAATTTCTCTTCTGTTGGCTTGTTTGCTTGTTCAAAGTAGAAAACTAACCTTACCAGCTGAGGAACAAGGAGGAAGAAAGAGTTACTGGAGCCATGAGCAGAAGATAAGAAAGAGCCTTCCAGGGAGAATGGGACAGTAAAAAGGGCAGGGGGAGGCGGGGGAGTGCGCTCCCAGAAAGTTACATTTTCTCTTTGACGTCCCCAAATGTGTGACGTGTTATTACCCTTCCTGCTGTCTACAAAATAAAAATTAATTATGGTTCAGAGGAAATGCTATTTCATTCTAAGAGGCTGCCTGTTTCTCAGGAATGGTCATCTTAAACTGCAAATATTACAAACAATGTTGAAAAGATGAACCTGTGTACCTAAAATCCCCTAGTTTCTATTAATCTGTTTACTACTTAGTTCCCCTATCAATAACACATAACAAATACTGCCATGATGGAGGTACACCGATGCTTAAAAGGAAATGAGATCTGTATCCTTTTGCTAAATTCCATGGCTTCCTTAATATGCAGTTCCACTTGGAATTTAGGAATGTCTGGTATAAGAAGTGAGAAACAGTTTGAGAAAATCCCGGCTCAGAATTATACATCACAACCACATCTCACAAGTATATACAGCCGTAAAAAAGTTTAAAAGCAAAACTCCGTAACTACTCTTAAAGACCTTTGCAAACCTGGGCCTGCCAAGATGTTTCCAAACTGGAAAGGAACTCCAATCTCTTGCCTGGTACCGGACCAGAGGCTGGCCAGCCTTTTCTGTAAAAGCGAGAGAGTAAATATTTTCAGTTTTGCAGATCATTTTGTTGTAACCATGCAGGTAGGCAATAAGAAAGCTAAGAGCACTGGGAGATAGGAAACAAACGGGCATGCCCACACTCTCCCTTCCACTCAGGGCAGCTTCTCTGTGGTGGGGAGCTTTGCCACAATCACTTGCTTCTTTTTTCCATTGGTTTCTTTGTTTCCACCTTACTGCTCGAGCTCAGAACTTCAGGTGGGCCTGGTCCTTCAGCATCCATGCAGAGAAGGCTGAGCGGGGTTGGGAACCCCACCTGATGGAGAAGAGAGATTACCGGGAGGGACATTGTGGAGGCCACCATGACACGAGACAATCACACCTTCCGGGGTGAAAGGGAACGAAGACAAGGGAAGGACACAGTAGTGGGACCCCTAGGTCGCCTGCCAGGCTTGTTCTCCCTCCACGGCAACCATGGGGGCCTGGGGGGTGTTGGGCTTCAGCTACGGTGATTAGGATGAAGGGACTCAATATAAAGGACCCTCCAACTCCTCACTAGGTTCCAAACGCAGCCCCTCTAAGTCCACCCTCTGAGTTTCTGGAACTCTGCTGGAAGAATACATGAGCAGGCCAGAACCAGAGCCCAAGCCAAACATGACAGGGGTCTCGTGGGGCTGTAACCCCATGCTCAGTGGTCGGGGACTCCTTGCAAATCTGCAGAAATCCCTGTTCCACCTCATTCCTGGGAGAAACCCCAGATCTCCTCCTGCTCTGTCTGTTCTTCTCTTGAGGCTATTGTCCTGGAGGGATGCTGAGTCCTTGAACCTGGTCCTCCAAACGTACATAAGCAGCCTGTTCAATAAAACAAATTATGCACTTTTTCACATTTGCCAGTTTTTTGATTCCAGAAAGGCTGTGGGACTCATTCTCACAGTCTCCTGTGCCCCCACCACATGGTGGCCCTCTGCTCATGTAAACACGATTTCCCACAACTGCACCCTGCCTCCCAGCTTGTCAGAGGGGAGTGTCCCACAAAGACACAGGTGTTTGTGAGGATCCTGTCCCCCAGCAGAAAACCTGCTCCTGGAGCCACGGTCAGGGATCTGGCCTCCTAAGCCGCTCAGCTCTAATTCAAAGCCTAAAGTGGGGGCCCCGAACATTGCTGAATGACTTTCTGAATCACCTGGACTGGAGGGGACTGATTTTCTTTCCAGGAATGGAGGTAGCGCAGCCTCCATTTTCAGGGCTGACCTTGACGATGGATCTAGTTCCCCCGACTGCAACACAGGAAGGAGTGGCCCTTCCATCCCACAGGTTGGAGACCCAACCCAAGGGAGTACTGAAGCAGTGCATTGCTGCCAGGTCCAGCATCCCTGCAGAGTGGCCTCTGCCCTTGAATGACCCCCTTCCCAGGGCCTTTCTTGCCCGGACACCACCACACCCCAGGCTGTGCCAGAGCTCTGGGGCTCTGCGTGTCCAGGGCACACAGGTGGCACCTGAGCCAGGTGTCCCCTGGGCCTCAAGGGAGAGAGGTCTGCTTCTGCATCAGGGGAAGGTGACCCCACAAGGCTGGCAGGACACTCTCAATATGGACCTCCAGGAGCCCTGGGAGCAGTTTCCCTGCAGGTGTTAAGAGCCATCATCAGGAGGGCAGGCCCCTCTTTGTGCAGACCATCCAGCAGTGCTGGGCCCACGTGCTGACCTCAGAAATCTACATGCCCCCACGATTCCCCAGGCAACCTCACAACTTCGTCACTTGGTGACCTGGGTACCACGAGCTCCTTGGCCATCCCATGAGGGTGGTCCTTGCAGGCATGGTCTCCAGGTTCTCCCGTTGAGAAATCCCCCTGGGTTTCTGTGGTCACAGAGCAGACACCAGAAGATTCTAGTCCTGCAGTGACCCCCACAGCAGTCAGCTCCCCTGTGCATGTCCAGGGACAAATGACAGCAATTTATTGCCAGGAACCGTGATTCCATACTAAGTTCAGGATCCTGGTAACTCACTCTGCACCCCAAAAAGCTTCCATGAGAAATGTGTGTATTGGGATGTCTGTGCCCCTAGAAGAGCTGTTCCTGAGGGTTCCTGGGACCCTCCAGCCCCTCTCAAGGTTCTCAGATCCTGGGTCTAAATTTCTATCTGCCTCTTTTGGTGTACGGCCACCTGTGTCTCGTGGTCACGGGTCACTTTATTGCATGACTTGGCATGTTCTTAGTGCTCGTCCTCCACCCCTGCACTAGACTCCCAAGATGTTCCCACTGACCCTTGGCTCCCTGGGTGGCTCAGGGGGCCCTAAGTCTGCACCCTTCACTCTCCTCCTCTACCCCCACCTCTGGGGCCACCCCTAGGTGGACTTGGAGGTGTTTGTAAATGAGTCTTACACAAGGACATATCTGGACAAAGCAGGACCCCACCCCCGGAAAACTCACCTGCTCCCTTCTCAGAAGAGGACCCCACAGCCCCACATTGCCTCCCAGGGGTCTGCTCAGGACACAGTCCCCCAGTTCTGGGCAAGGTGTCTCCCTGGAATCCTTGCTTCCAGGAAGAGTCTCTCTGTCCTTCTTCAGAGTTTAGAGGTGTTCCCATGTCCCTGACCACCAAGATGCCCAGCACAGTCCCTTCAGTGACCTGGAGAGACAAGGAACTTATGTGGCCACAGGTCTCACAGGACACACCTGCTGGGACCCCAGGCTAAAGGGCTGTCCTTCTGCCTTCTCAGGTGTGGCTCCCGTGGTATCTTTTTGCAGGGGGCCCAAACGGGGAGTGTGGCCCAAAGCAGTTCATGGGGCTCTCTGGGCAGGGAAGACTTGGGCCAGGTGGCCTTGCCTGGTTTCCCTGCTGGGCCACTCTGAAAACCCCCGCTCCTCTGGCTGTGGCTGGAGGCCCCTCAAACCTCAGGGCGGGGCTCTTTCTCTCAGCCTCCACTGACTCCAAAGCCACGCTGGTGCTGGCGAGGGGAAAGAGCTTTCTTGCCTTCTTTTGGCCAAGTTGCCACAGGTGGATGCTGCGGGGAGCTGGAGAGAGAGGTAGCACTTGCTCAGATGTGAGTGGTTAAGCAATTTGACACCCTGTCAACTAGCCTTAAACATTGGAATGAGGTCTTTCCCGGTAAAGCTGGAAGTTACTTTCAGTAACTTGTCTAAAGATTTCTTTTTTTTTTCCACTTAAAGACTCATAAAACCTCTCCCAGGTCATTCCTGGTATGGACCATTATCCAGGGATCAATCAGGAAATGCAGGAGGAGAGGGGTGGGGGTGGGGGAGAGGGGAGGTTAGATCAGAGCCCACGGAGAGGAGATGCCCCTCCCAGGAGCCTCACACTGAGCAGTGGCTTCTGGCATCCAGCTCTCCTGTTCTCAGGCCCATTCCATCTGCGGGGTTTTCCAAAAACATAATGGTGGAAGGGCCATGGAGGACACCTAGAACTTCCAGAATAGACAGGGGGAGCAGAGTTACCATGCTGGCCCTGGGTTTGGAGACAGACCTGCAGTGGAGACCACAGGCTTCTGAGAAGCCAGTTTCGAAATAAAGGCAGTATGCACTGGAATACCCGGCTCGAGAGAGTGCTTCATCATAGACATGTAATTTACATAGTTCTCACCACTAAATTCTGTGTTCCCAACACGCTACATGAATGACGGCTTCAACACACATTCATTTCTGAGATGTGAAAAAGTGTAGAGCCGCTCTTTCATCCTGCATAATGGGCATGGCTACACTTAAGAACACTTACCAAGATTTCTCAGCAAGAGCCAATTTCGAAATAAAGGCAGTTTGTGCAGGAAAACCCTGTTGGAGTGAGGGCTTCCCCATACACATGTAAGTTATAGAGTTCCCCTCACCATGAAACGCTGTTCCCAACATGCTACATGCATGAAGGCTTCGACACACATTCAGTTCTAAGCTGTTAGCATGTGGAGAGCCGCTCTTTCTTTCAGCACAAAAGGCATGGTTACACCCAGGAAGATTTACCCAGATTTCTCAGCTGCTTCCTTCAGCCAGATTCAAAATAAAGGCAGTTTGTGCTGGGAAAGCCTGTTGGAGCGTGTTCAGAGCTGTTTCGGGCTCTGTCCCAGCTGGAGGGTGCAAAGCCCAACCTCCAGAAAGAGGGACCAGGACCCCACCCGCCAGGTGGTGTTGCCTTTGTAGGGGAACAGTGATCTTTGGGTAAGATATATTGCGGCTCTCTCTAAAAACTGCTTTGACTTAAGTTTGCATCCTAGTCACCAGTTCCAGGACAACAGAAAAGGCATACCCTACATCCCTTTGCACTCAACTCTTCCCAAAAGAGCAAATATTTGTCCATGAAAATACCAGCTGCTCTTCTAAGGCCCACTAAATACCCAGCAGTGTGGGCGGTGCACTCTTGATCAGGGACAGGAGGAGAGGGAACAGCGGTCCTCCTGCAGGCTTGGCCTGGTGTGGCAGCTGCGCTGTGGGTGCGTGGTGGGGAGGGAATGCAGGGAATCCTGTTTGAGGGGCCTCTGTGCACGCCTGCATTATAGTCTGAGGTTTCATACAAAGGCTCCAGGCATCCTAACTGGTTAGATACAGCCCCCACCCTTGGGCTGGAACCACCAGGAGATAAGTACCTGTAACAGGGACGGTGCCTGGTGTGGGGAGAGGTCATGGGACACTCCGGGGGCAGGGGCGGTGGTGCTGGGGAAGGCAGGGGATGCAGTGAAGGGTGGAGGGAGCAGGGTCCTTTGCTTGGGGGTGCGAGTTCTTTGGGAGACCACAGGGAATGGCACACATCATCCCCACCCTATACCCCAAATTCCTAGCCCCGCCAACACAGGGGCTGCTCTGCACCCTCTCAACGTGGCTCTCCTGTAAGACCGCACCCAACCAGGCATCTGGCACCCTGCCCTACCTCCCCTCTTGGGACAGATCCCGTCTTCTTGGAAACTGCCTAGCAGCGCGTATTCAAGGCCGGCAGCCGGCCTGGCGGATCTGCACTTCAGGTGCCCTACCTGGCCAGACGTGCCTGCCTGGGCTCAGTCCTCTATCTTGCCCACAGGTAGCCTGGGTCCACTTCCGGTGCAAGCGGAGGCCGCGGAGCCCAGGCTGAGCCCCGCACACAGACAGGTGAGGGTGCCCCCGCCCCGCTGCCCCGCCGCCGCGCCCACTGTTGGCAGCATTGCCCCAGCCTCCGGCCGGTGCCACCTGCAGCTGAGGACCTCCGCGCGGCCCCGCCCGCCCCGGCCCCGCCCAGCTGCCCCATAAGCCTCCCCCCACCCCCGTCCTGGCCGCGCCCTTGCTCCCATTGGCTCCGAAAGTTCTGCCCTTGCACGTCTAGCCTCGGGAGGACGCAGACGCAAGCGCTAGGGGAGGGCCCCGCGGCGTTGCCATGGATAAAGACGCCGCGCTCCTCGCGGGCTGGCGTGCGCTTCTGGGGCAGGCAGCGGGCTCCGGAAGTGTGCAGCTGCCCGGGGCCATGGCGGTGTTTGCTGCTGGGGATGGCGGCTTGCTTGGCCGGGCCACTAGTTCTGGCCGCGTCAGTCGGCGGCCGACATCCTTTCTGGGGCGGCGTCTCACAGACGGTAAACGTACGGCAGCGCCGTTGGCGGGGCCAGTGGACATGGACCGGGGTGGGATCCGGGTTGGTGTGGCGGCCGGGGAGGGCTGAGGTCATGATGGCAGCCCTTCTTGGTGAAACAATAAAATGAATAGCCATTTTCACAAGACCTCTGAGTAAATCTACTAGGGAACTTCATCCTGGACTGAGGAAGAGGACTGGGGAGGAGGGGGCATTCAGGGGCACAGAGAACCATGGGCCACCTGTCCCACGATGGACTTTAGACTCACCCTCACCCTTCAGGAACTACTAAATACACACAGACAGAGTGCTATGGACAAGATTTTTTTTTTTTAAACAAATCCCTGAATCCCTAGCAGGTCTTGTTTCTACCCATACACAAATGGCTTATGTGCATAATGTTTCACAAAAGCCTTAAAATATTATCACCCCAACTTGACACATCAAGAAACTGAGGTAGAGAAGTTTATCACATTCTACAAGATTAGAGAGAGGCCACGTCAGACACCGTATTTAAATCCAAGCCCCTGCTCCAGTGCTCACACTAGAAAGTGTGACATACTGCCCCTTTCCTGCCCTCTCCCTGCAATCAATCTCTGAAGAGTCTTTTCTGTGTCACCTGGAATCACAATCACATTCATTTTCCACAAAGAGCTATGTCACTCCTTGGAGGACTTTTCAAAATCTAAAGGGTTGGTTTGAGAGGAGAGATTTGCATTTTCTGTTTCTCAAAGGAAACATGGCTTTAAAAGAAACTGAAAAGTAGTTATCTAGTCTAAGCCCTCATTGTGCAGAGAAAAAACCGGAGGCTCAGAAGAGATGAGGAAAGGGCCTTATTAACAAATATTGCCTCAGTGCAGCACCAAGCCAGACCTGGCACTTCTAGGGGAGGATCTGGAAGGCCCAGGAGAATGAGTGTTAGAAAACAGAAAGAGAAGAAGCATACAAGGCCCCGTCTCTTCACCACCATAACATGAATTTCCACCAAATTACCCAGAATGGGTGCAGCCAATATTAAGTTTGTCAAAAGAGGTTATAGAATTCTCAACCATAGTGGAAATTCCAACATTTACTGTGCTTTTTTCCCAGTTCAAGCATCAATTCAGTGGGCACTCTGTACCAGGGACTACACGAGGCCTGGGGTTCTCCCAAATACAGATCTCTATTACCACGTGTGCAAACCACATTAAGGCCACCAGAAGAAAAGCGCCCACAGATAAGATGGAATTACTGAAACTGAAAGCAGCAAAAGAGCATATATTACTAGGAAAAACGGTGCTCCTAGTAATGGACACATGGACATAGAATGCAAACTGTGTTTAGCAGGCAGGAAAGGGGGGATTAACAGATACAAATTAGTAAATATAAAATAAATGACAAGGGCCTGCTATATAACACAGGGAACTATATTCAATTTCTTGTAGTGATTTATACTAAAAACAATCTAAAACATATATATATACATATGCATATGTTTATAACTGAATCTCTGCTGCACACTTGAAAATAACATTGTAAATTGACTACACTTAAATAAAAAATAATTTTAAAAAATAAGTAAAAATAAATGCAACGCCATTAAGAAAAAATAAAAGAACTCTCTAATCCCCTTAACTGTAGGTGGTCGAGAAATCTAGCTGCAAACACCAAGTCCACTGGATCACTCCAGCACTGGCTGTCACTCTTTCTGACCATCAGAGAGTCACTTGCTTCACTGAGGTTACTTTTCTCTTCTGTGAAAGGCTACAGTTGCAACTAACGATGTATAGAATCTCATCATTCACAAGCCCAAAAAGTAGTGAGAACTTCACATGGGCCAGGCTCTGGTCAGATGAAAAGATAGGGTCCCAGATATATTCATGGGTAGAAGAAGTTTATGCCATAAAGTTATAAATTCTTCCTGTTTTGATAGACAGATTCATTTCAATTCTGGTTAGAATTCCTACCAGATTTTTCTTGGAATATAACAAGTTAATTTATGGTCAGGAATAGCCAAGAAATTTCTTTAGAACCACCACTTGGGAGGGGTGGATAGGTCATTCATTTCCACTGCTCTTTCTGAAGTGATGAAAACGTTCTGGAATAATAATGGATGCACCACTGTGAATATGCAAAAAGCTGCTGAATTGTACCATTTAAATGGATGGAATTCATGGTTTGTGAACTATATCACAATAAAACTGTCCTATGAAAATTATTTCTTGACAATTATTTTTCAGTTTATACACTAGTCTGTCCCACAATTTAAGAAAAACAAAAAACCTAAACAAGCCAAACTCTGCCAGGAGCACTTTAGGACTGCAATATCCCTGGGTCTCCAAGGCCTCTGGTGGTGCTGTTCCTGTTAACGCACAATAGCTGGGCTGGGCTAGTTAGGGACTGTAACTATCTTTTGAAAATCGAGGATCACTCCTTTCACCCTGGGAGAGGGAAGGAAGGAGGATGTCACAGCCTCATGCCTTCAGCACATTTTTAACAGAACCAAGCCCTGCTTTCACCACTGCAATCCCTCTCACTATAAAAACACGTGACATCAACAAGCACCGCCATCATAACACCTGAAAGTGTTCAAGGTACTTACCTGAGGCAGAAACATGGAGGGGGGAGACAGAACCTCGCTTAGCAGTGACGCTCCCTTTTCCCGACTCCACCAGGAGAAGCTGGGCGTTAGAGCCGGAGGCTTTCAGCCCAGGTAGCAGCGCCCACGCCACAGAGCTGGTCCTCAGGGAGCGGGAAAGGGAGAGCAGGGCAGCCCCGGGGTCGCGGGGCAGGGAAAGCGGGGAGGGGGACGCGGGCTGCAGCCTCGCTCGGAGGACAGCCCCAGCCACAGTCCCAAGCGCCCGCCCCCGTCCGGGTCCGCAGACCCCGCCCGCCCGGGACACAGCCCGCCCAGGGGCGGGGACGGGCCGCCGGACGAGAAGAGGAAGCCCGGGAGGAGAGGACTAGCGGGAGGGAGAGGGGAAGGGGACGCCAGCCGCGGACTGAGGGGATCCCGGCTGGGTGAGAGATGGCAGGTGCACACCAGGCCCTGGACACTGTGGCCGGGACGCCGGGGCAGGTGGCGCTGGCAGAGGGGTCTGGCCTGAGCAATTCATCTGAACACGGGCTGACTAGCGCCCTTGGGGTCTGTGACAGGCGGACCGCCCTCCCGCAGCCGCCTGACCCCTTTCCCAGGAGCCCCCCACCTTGCACTTCCACAGTCAGAGGCCCCGACCCCAGGCAGGAACCAAAGGCCTACCGGGCGACGTAGTTGAGAAGCCTTTGGGCCCGATCCCCGGCTCGGATATGGAGCTCCCAACCAGCGGACCACTTGGCACTGACTGCGCATGCGCAGGAGGGCCAGCGATCCTCTCTGGGTTCTGTGAGAGAAGGTGGGACAGCGAGGGAGGGAGAAGATGGGAGCGGGTGGAGAGGACGGGAAAATTGGAGGGATACAGATGGACAGGATGAGCAGAGAGAAGGAAGGGATCTGGAGAAGGGAGGGTCTTAGAGGAGTTGGAGAAAAAAAGCTTTACCTCTGGGGCACCCCTAGGCGGCAGACCTGCCTCTGTACCCTTCTGTTACCCTTCAAGCCCCGCAGCTCAATTTTACCACCGTGATCCAACCCTCCGTCCGATGCTTCTGCAGAAACCCTAGGGAGATCACACCCGTTGCCCCCACGCGGAGCTGGGTTTTCTGTTGCTCTGAGAACCAAGCACCCGCAGGTGTTGTCGCTCAGAACTACCTTGGGAAGAGCACATATTCCCCTTTTACACGCTGGGAAACAGGCAGGCAGGATCTCTGCCTTAGCTCCACTGTCCCAGGTGTTGGGCTGGCGGGGAGCGGGATGGTACAAGATCAGAGCCCCAGACAGAGCAGACTGCCTGAGTGTTGGTGCATAGTCCCCATCCCTCCTGGGTAAACCATACCCCACCCTAGTGGAAACATCAAGGGCTCACAGTAGTTCCCTGGGTGTGGGAGAGCTGTCCTCATGTGAAGGAAAAGTCCAGCTGGGCTAACAAGCTAAGTCACAAATCTAAGTGTGATAAGTGTCAGTTTACTGATCTAAATTATGCTGGGCTATCTCGTAAATCTGAAGTTTAGTGTCAGTTTATTGGCCTAACAACCTAACTCGTAATTCCAAGCTCAACAAGTGTCAGTAATGTGATCTGTTACAAATTGATAAGCTCCAGTGTACTTATTCCTTGCTTTTTGTTCTTTGAGCCTTATTGGCTAATGCCCCCTTACTTGTAACTAAGCCTTTAAAACCTCATGTGCACGTCTTGGAGGTACTCAAAACTTCGGAGCCGAAGCCCCTCTGAGCCCACCGGCATAATAATTCTGAGTACTCCAACACTCCGATTGGTGCTTTTGTCTTGGCTGGCCTGTTTCCATAACACTCAGCTCCAGTGCCCAGCTTTCTAGGTAGATAGGAGTGTTACCAAGTCGAAATTAATTCTCCTCAGTGCAGGACAGGCCAATAAGTTGGGAGACCAGATGTTGGGGCATGGAATAGCAAGTTTCTGTAGACCTAGATGGCAAACTAATGTCCTGGAAAACCATCTCCCCAAGTCACAATTCAGGCTCCTTTCCTATGTGCTTGGTTAGTGCAAACTTCTTAGTGTAGGAATTCCTTCTTGTTAGAATCCTTTCTTCTTGCAGCTATCTGCGTGGGTCAGATCCCTGTAAACCTCCAACAAAAGAAACGTTATTTTCTATTCTGCAATTTGCTATCTTTTAATGAATGAAAAAGTGTTAAATATCCTTAAAGGTCAGAGCCTTCAGAATAGGGTCTCCTGTTTATTTCAGGCTCTAGGCAACATTGTTTTACAAGCAAGATGAAGCCTAGGTGACAGAGCATAGGGTTAAATTCAAAGGAACAAATCTAATATGGAGTCAGATTTGTTCTGTTATATTACCCGGCCAGATGCCACTTGAGGATTTAAACCCCTTTAAGTTAAAAATAACTAAAATTTTAAAGGAATTTACATACATAGGTGGGAATGTGCAAAGCATATCTGGAAAAGCACCCAAAGGATAGTAAACAGAGGCATCTCCAGAGAGGGCTGAAAGAACAGAGGATGAGGGAAAACTTCTTTCACTTGTGTATTTTTGTTCTCTGAGTTTTTTTTAAACCATTTCCTTGTATTTCTTTTTCAGATAAAAGAAATGTGTAATGGAGCAAAGGAGTAATTAGCTTAGCAAATACAGCAGCCATGGAATCATTAGTCATCACTTTTGATTTAAGCCAGAAAGCATTTTTTGACTCTCTCCAATGTGCTCTGTCCTGTTTTAAGACTTCTATTAATATTATTATTATTATTATTATTATTATTATTATTATTATTATTATTATTACTATTACTACAAGTACTACTACTATGACTATTACTATTATTACTATTATTTTATGAAATAATAACACGGTTTACCTCACCCCTGCCCATGGCTGGTGGAAAACCAACTGAGTTTTTCTTGAGTTGTTTTCCAAGGAGTAGAGATGAGTTTATAAACAGAACACATCTTCAGGGCAAAACAGGCAGTGTGCATTACCAGCAGGCCAGACAGCAATGAAGGGTTTTCAATAGAGGCACCCAGAAGCTGAGAGAGAAAGCCTCCAGGACACTACAAAAAGCTGCCCAAACTGCCATCTCCATGGTACTACTGAAATAGGAAAGAACAAATCTGACTCCATATTTGATCTGTTTCTTTGACTTTAACAAAGCCAAGTTAATATGCTCCGGTCTTTTCATGGGTTATGATGTCACAGAGGAAACGGACAGGTCAACAAGGAACCACTCTGCCGTGATCACGGAGCCGGGGAAAGGGATGGGCTGCAAGATGTATGAAGCAGCCACAACTGTGCCCGTGCTTCTAGGCAGGTATCCAAAATCGCCTCGACAAGGTGTCAAACATTTGTGCCCATGTCCTCATCAACAGACATGTATTAAAGACAAATGGAAACATATAAAAGGCCAATACCCTTGCTGGGTACACCGTCCAAAGAACAAAGTCTCAGTTTGACAACTGGCCATCTCGGTTCCATGGGATTCATTCTTGGAGAACCTTAAAAACCACTCTTCTGTCCTCAAGAATTGCTGCATATTTGTCCTATCTTTGGCTCAGGGATGCAGCACGTTCAAGTGAACTTTAATGTCTGCACAGATTTGACTGTCTTTTTCCAGGTTCACTTGTCCATTCAAAAGAGGCCTGAGCTAAGTCCATCCTCCGTAAGATCTATTCCCCCCAGTGACAGCTCATTGAGCCTGCAATTAAAAGCCAAGTGAACAAGACTGTCCTCAGCTAAAAAGTTCACCGATCTTTCACTGTTTTCTTAATCTCCTCTCCTGGCTAATTGCAACAGACTAACACCTCCCTCCACCAAGATACCCAGCTATGTCATTTTTCTCCCCAAAGAGAAAATAAGGTCCATAAAATAGGAGACAACTCCATAGTCACCTCTGAATTCTTAGCATATAGTAATGTCAATAAATACAACTCAGATTATTGTTAGTTTCCTTTAAAACCTTTCTGGTTATTTGAATGAGACCTTGGAAGAGAGGTGTTTGCTGTCCAGTATCTTGATCCACAAGACTCTGGAGGCCTTTTTCGGAATAGCTGTTCACTGATTCATTCAAAATACAACTTATCAATCAAGGAGTAGCTGTGCTTTTCTGCCAGGAGTTTGTGGTCACTCTCATGCCAGAACAGCTTTAAACTATATCCTTACTTTGGATTTGTTATTTTTCCCCTCTTCCAACAAAATTGACTTTTCTTACTTTCTTGTTTTGAGGAATTTTTTTTTCCTATTTCACCCTTTAGTAAAGCAAGATTCTCAGGATGGGCTTGGCCCATTATATGATCACCCATCCAACTCCTAGTGTGAGAGGTCTGGGGCTCACATCCCTCCCTCCTGTCAAGGCAACTGAAAATCAGTTCAGGAGCCAACCAGCACACCACGGCTTCTAACGCTCACGTATCTCTCAGAAACCCTGCTTTCTCGTTTGTCTTGGCTTCTGAGAATTTTCCCTCACTTTCTTGACAATGAGTTGTGCAGCTTGAAAGATGAGGAAGGAAGGTTTTATTTCTCAATCAGCATTTTAAGGAACTTGTGTAATGAAGGTTTTCAGGAGTTTCTAGTACCCTCCATTGCCGAGACAGAAAACACACTAGACATTTTCTAAATTTAGTTCTCATGTGCATTTTTTCTGTGCTTTTTTTTTCTTAACTGCTAACAGACATTTTTTAATTAAAAAAAAATAAGGCCCCAAAAAGAATAGAACACTGAAGGGGCAAACAAAATTAAAGGGCAAAGACAGAAAAATGATAACTACTCTACAAAGTTAATGTAATACATACACTATGTATCAGATCAGCAATTCTCAGTAACAGCTAATTGAAACATGACCATGAGGTAAAATTTCTCTCCTGTCAGGACATGGCCAACAGAAAATACAATTAAACCAACAAACTAATTTCCTAAGTCTGGCGAGGTACAGAAGTCTACAAGCTAAATGTGTCTTATTCTAGAAAAGAGGGAGTCTCACCAGCTCTTTTCTGTGGAGCCTGAGCCCACGGGAGGACGGTGAAGTGAGCTCTGTAAGTACCCAATTAGCAAAGTGAGTGATGAATAAATAGACGTGAGCTTTGATGACAGAGATAATACTACTATTCGTTTGTCCTTTAAAGTATGACTTCACGTTCAGTGATCAATACTTCGGCGTCCTTAGGAGTTGAGATTTTAGGAAAATGCACAACCTGGGCCCAGATCTCCTCTTTAAGCTCGTGACACTGCAGTTAGTTGTCTCAAAGGCAGCTCCAACTCCACATGCAAAGAGCTGACTTCACGGTGTTCCTCCCATAGCCGTCCTTACCAGGGCCCCTGGTCGGAGGGTAAGGTCTCCCTGCGTCTCCCAACTCAGGCCCATCACTCACAGATGTGAATGGACCCCTCCTTCAGGGACCAGATATCCTCAGACACCGAGTCCCACTACCCTCAACTGACCTACCAGATACTCACTGGCACTCACTCAGCACTGACCCTCTGCTGGAGACCACGCTGCACACTGCACAGTGTATCTCACTGGATCTCCACAATAGTCCTGGGAATTGGGTACATCACTGCTTCAATTGATTAGATAAATTGTTTCACTTCCTTGCGTGCGTCATTCAAACTGACACGGCTACTAAGCCACAAGCCTGGGCCTGAAAACCACTTGAAAATTGGACACTGCTACACCTCGCAGCCACCCTACTCTGACTCATCACATCATCTCCTGCCAAGCCTTCTAAATGTTTCCAAACATTCTAGAAGACAAATATGAACTATGAGAGCACCCCACTCTCCTACTTAAAATCTGTCAATGATGGTTCACTCCCCTTAGGAGAAAGCCCAACCAGGCCTGAGCACAGCCTAAGGCCCCAGCATCCGCCTTCCCTGCACGGCCGCGCCGCCTCACCCACCACGCAGCTCTACACGTGCCGTGTCTAGGACAGGGATGCTGACTCCGCACAACCCAGGGCTTGTCTCACTCGAACAATGATCACCTTCTTCAGTGTTCATCTTCTTCATTGCTGACTCTCACAAAAATATTTTCTCATGATGAATCAATATCTTTTTCCTTACAACTGCCCATCATTAATAATGAGCTCCCCCCAAAGAGAGAAGACCTAATTCTCAGTCTCCTTATCTGTAAAGTGAGAATAACAAGGAAATATGTGAGGTTTCAAGAGAAATAATATTCATGTGAGGCTGAGGGACAATTCCATCATACAGTAAGCATTCAATATGTGCTTACTTAATATTAATAAGAATATATTGCATTCTAGCAACCTTCAATCAATGTTTTATGACTTTGTCCAACAGACTACTGACAAACTGTTGGACGAACCACTTTGAGCAGATCAGCACAAGCATACTGGGAGAGGTAAGTGCTGACTCCAGTTACAGCTGCAGCCACCCAGCACTACGGGGCGGGGGCAGTTTGCTCAAACTCTTACATGTTGCTTGAGCATTTAGTTCTCATTATAGAATAAAGACAGTTGTTCTTTAGTCAAAGCTCCTGAAACATAAATCTTCAAAGATTGATGCAAATTAGGTTTCAAGTACAACACTCTCACTAGAATTTATTTGAAAATTATAGTCTTAGCTACTCCGCACATCAAAAGGGCATAATCTTAATGTATCTGACTAAATACACTGAAAGGGTTGTTTAAAAGTAATTAAGAAGAAGCCATTCAGAATAAGCTCTCAGTATCATCTGCACAAAGACCCACCCAAGGGTCTCATTTCTCACTTCCACATAGGTGTTTTCAAGTAGCTTACCTTGGGTCTTGGTTTCTTATAACACGGGGCGGGGAATAGTTGTGGATAGATTTATGTAGCAAATATATACCAAGGGTATTTGTTGTGAAGGAATTCTACAAATAAGAAGATTGATACATAGTCCCACCCATAAGAAATTCAGCCTTTCCATTTACAACAGCATTAAAAATAAAGTGAGAGATACATTTAACAAAAATTTACAAGATTTGTACATTGAACTTTTTGAAGTATCACCAGAATAAATTTTAAAAGATCTACATATATGGAAGACATCCCATTTTCATGGAATGATTGACAATATTATTAAAAATGTTAAGAATCCTCAAAGTGAACTATATATTCAGTGGAATCCCTATCAAAATTCCAGCTGACTTCTATGCAAAATTGAAAAACTGAT
The DNA here is from genome assembly GCF_048564905.1 of Vicugna pacos. NCBI lineage: Eukaryota > Metazoa > Chordata > Mammalia > Artiodactyla > Camelidae > Vicugna > Vicugna pacos. The sequence goes on along the minus strand of NW_027328813.1, from coordinate 46,345 downwards.
CCCAAAATTCACATGGACGTGCAAGGGGCCCAGGACAGCAAAAACAACCTTGAAAAAGAAGAGTAAAGTTGGAGGACTCACTTTAAAGTGTACTAAAATGCTATAGTACTAAGTCAGTATGATACTGGCATAAGTTTGGATAAATAAGTCTAAGAGACACAATAAAAACCCACGGGGAAAAACTTACATTTACAGACACTTTTCCACTAGGGGGCCAAACACACTCCATTGAAAGAATAGTCTATTCAACTAATGGTTCAGGGACAGCTGGGTATCTGCAGGCAAAAGAATCAATCTGGAATCTGAACACCCATATTTTATATAACAAATAAAATTAATTGAAAATAGATCACAGACAGAAATGTAAAAATTAAACCTATAAACTTTCTAAAAGAAGACACAGTATAAATCTTTGTGGGCCTAGGATAGGCTTTGGTTTCCTAGATACAAAACCAAGAGCACAAGTGATAGAAGGAAAAAGCAGATAAACTGGACTTCTTCAAAACTAAAACCTTTTTCTTACAAAGGACATCATCAAGAAAGTGAAATGACAGGGGAAAAGGGTATCTCAAGTCAGAGAGTGCGTGCTTTGCAAAAAAATAAAATAAATCTTTACATCAAACTACCTCCCTTGTAAAGAAATTGTTTTAATGTTTAAAAAAATATAGTTAAAGGACAATGTGCAGAATAGAAGAAAAATTTTGCAAAGCATGTATCTAATAAGAGAGTAGTATCCAGGATATATAACGAATGCTTACAACTGAACAATACAAAAAAATACACCCAATTTTTAAATTTACCACGAATTTAAATAGATATACAAATGGCCAATAATCATATGAAAAGATGCTCAGCATCACTAGGGAAGTCAAAAACAAAATGAGATCTCATTTTACACCCACTAGGATGGTTATAACCAAAACATGGACAATAACAAATGTCGTTCAGGAGGCAGAGAAACCTCATATGCGGCCAGGGGAAAGGAACAATGTTGCAGCTTCTTTGGAGAAGTCTGGTATTTCCTCAAAAGCTTAGAGTTATATGTCTCAGCAATTCCACTCCTACATATAGAGTCATCTCTCAATATCCTTGGGGGGTTGGTTTCAGGAACCCCACACCCTGGATACCATAATCCAAGGATGTTCGAGTCCCTTTACAATCAACCATCTGGATTCATGTAGTGGAAACTACAGATATGGCGGGGCAAATGTACAGCCAACAGAATGAAAACATATTCTCATAAAAAATTTCACATCAATATTCATAGCAGTATCATTCAGAGTAGCCAAAAGTTACTAACAATATCCATCCATCAATGAACGGATAAACACATTTACCAAGAATAGGCCCACAAACTTTTGGTCATTGAAACTTTGACAAAGGAGGTGAGAACATACAATGGAGTAAAGACAGCCTCTTCAGCAAATGGTGTAGGGAAAACTTAACAGCTGCATGTAAATCATTGAAGTTAGACTACTCCCTCACAGAATATACAAAAATGAATACAAAATGTGTTAAAGACTTAAACATGTAGACAAGACACTATAAACCTCTTAGAAGCAACCATAGGCAAAACATCTGACATACATCTCAGCAATGTTTTCCTAGAGCAGTCTACTCAAGCAATAGAAAAACAACCAAAAATATACAAGAGGGATCTAATTAAACTTACAAGCTTTTGCACAGCTATGGAAACAGTAAGCAAAACAAAAAGACAACCAACCTATGGAATGGGAGAAAATATTTACAATAAATGAAACTGCTAGGGGCTTAATTCCCAGAATATGTAAACAGCTTTTACACTTAATAAGAAAGAAAAACAAACAATTCAATTCAAAAATTGGCAGAAGTCCTAAAGAAACATTTCTCCAATGAAGACGTACAAATGGCCAGTAGCCACATAAAAAAATATTCAATATCATTATCAGAGAAATGCAAATCAAAACTGCAATCAAGTATCACCTCTCACCAGTCAGAATAGCCATCATTCAGAAGTTCACTGACAATAAATACTGGAAAGTCTGCGGAGAATTGGGAACACACCTGCACTGTGGTGGGGATACAGTTTGGTGGAGCCATTGTGGAAAAGTGTATAGATGTTCCTCTAAAGACATAAAATTGACCTCCCAGATGACCCAGCAATCCCACTCCTGGGCATATATCCAGAAGGAACCCTAATTGAAAAAGACACCTACACCCCAATGTACGCAGCAGCACTATTTACAATATCAAGACATGGAAGCAACCGAAATGTCCACTGAGAGATGACTGGATAAAGAGGTTGTAGCATATTTGTCCAATAGACTACTATTCAGCCATAAAATAATAATAAAATAATGACATTGGCAGCAACATCAATGGACCTGGAGAATGTCATTCTAAGTGAAGTAAGCCAGAAAGAGAAAGGAAAATACCACATGAGATTGCTCACATGTGGACTCTAAAAAAAAAAAAATAGAAAGAAACAAAAAAATAAACTTATCTACAGAACAGAAACAGACACAGAGACATAGAAACCAAACTATGGTTACCAGTGGGGAGAGGGTGTGGGAAGGAATAAACTGGGAGTTCAAGATTTGCAGATACTGAGTATGTAAAGAATAAACAGCAAGTTTATACTGTATAGCACAGGAGAATATATTTAATATCTTATAGTAACTTATGTTTAAAAAGAGGATGAAAATGAATACAGGTAGGTTCCTATTTAGCTGAAGTGTTGTGCTGTACACAAGAAACTAACACAAAATTATAAACTAACAAGACTTCAATGAAAATATTTTTAAATAGACCAAAAACGAAAACAAAGGAAAAGGATATTATCAAGCAAAAAGAATAAAGTACTGATTCAGGCTACAATTATGGATGAACCTTGAAACTTTATGCTAAAATAAGCCAGACACAGAAAGCCAAATAGTGCCCTTTAAAGTGAACTGTATCTAAGCGTTTATTGTACTACTCCTGTAAATTTTCCAGAGGTTTGAAATCTATCAATATCAAAATAAAATGTATTATGCATTAAAAACTTAAAACGCTTCCTCACAGGAGGGCTTTAATTATTAAATGCAGAAACGCATATAAAGCTCTTGGAAAAACTATTTGCACGTCCACACACAGTCACTGCTGTCACTGCCACTCAGAGGGTGGTGACAGCGCTGATGAGAGCTGCCTCCACTCGCTCCCCTGCAGAAAGGAGTGAAGGCCTGAGCTCTGACAGGCAGGGTGAGCGTGAACCTGAGTCATACACAGCCACGTTCCAGACTCTGCGTTACCCAACTTTCTTATACAAACTGCAACATGTAATGTAAACACGCTAGAGGGATGTATCTTACAACACAGGGAATACAGACAATGTTTTACAGTAACTATAAATGGAGCATCTATTGTACACCTGAAACTAATATCATATTTTAAATCAGCTATATTTTTATGAAAAATTAAAAAATATTTTTAAAATGCTATCACTTTAATATTCAATTCGGTTTTTAAGTTACTACTAAACAGCTCAGAATGTATAAAAGCATTTAATTGTGCTGTTTGCTTACATATTTATTTACATTCAGCCTCTTGCTAAAAGAGAATTTAAACAATTCTGTTAAACACAGCTTAACAACCATAACAACAAAAGGCAAAACGGAGAGTGAAGAGAAAATGGAGATTCAATACTTAAATGAAACCAGGGGGAAGTAAACTCATAAAAATGGATTCCATGAAGTCAGGGAAGGGCTTAAGGCTGACTAGAAATTCAGCTGTAGGATTCTTGGCAGCGAAACCAAAAAGAAAAGATGATGGGGCGGGTGGTAGAGCGTGTGCTTAGCGTGCACGGGGTCCTGGGTTGAAGCCCCAGGGCTTCCACTAACAGGTAAATACATCTAATTAACTGCCCCCCTAAAAGATCACCAAAGAAAAGAAAAAGAGAAATTTCTTTCCCAAAGAACCCTGATATTAAATTTGGATTAAATATTAAAAAAAAGAAAAAAAGAAAAATTCAAAAGATAAGTGACACTGAAGGAAAACCACAGCTGGCCTAACAAGCTAAGTCACAAATCAAAGTGTGATAAGTGTCGGTTTCCTGATCTAAGTTTTGCTGGGCTACCTGGTAAATCTGAAGTTTAGTGTCAGTTTACTGGGCTAATAAGCTAACCCGAAAATCCAAGGTCAACAGTTGTCAGTAACGTGATCTGTTCCAAATTGATAAGCTTCAGTGTACTGATTCCTTGCTTTTTGTTGTTTGAGCCTTATTGGGTATTAGCCCCATACTTGTAATTAACCCTATAAAACCTCATGTGCACGTCTTGGAGGTGCTCAGAGCTTTGGAAAAGAAACCCCTCTGAGCCCGCCAGCGTAATAAATCTCAGTACTCCAACCCTCTGTGTGATTCTTATTTCTTGGCTGGCCTTTTGTTTCCATAACAACACAAGCGATAATGCCCGTGAGATAAATCTGGGGAGGCTGCTGGTAAGTCGCCATGTCTCACGTGGGAAAATCTGAAACATCCTTCTCACCACTCAGAGTCATCATAAGCCCACACCACACCTCCTGCCGTTAAATGCAGGAGCACGGTTAGGGCCCGGCCTTTGCTGTCTTTGTGTCATCACAGTGATACAGGATGGAAGGGGGAAGAGCACAGCCATTCAAGGAAGGCCGCAGCAATTGACATCAAAATGGTGAAGGATTCAACCCCCAATAGGCCTTGAGGCTCAGGATGAAGAGATTTAACTTCTAGCAGATCTTGAGATTCAATAAACATCCATTGTAATAGTAACCTGGTGAATAACATGCCCCAGGCACCATGGCAGTCCCAATGATAGCCACAAAAGGTCAAAGGGTGGGAAATGGCCAACTCCCTGGGAATCCTAGCCCCTTGCCCTAAGGCTGGTCCTTCTACTTATTAGCATATGAAACCACCAAGCCCAAGAAAACAAGCAACACAGCGCCACCTCGCGGTCACCACTCTCTGTCCCTCTTTGGAGAAGACAGACCTTCTGTCTGTGGGGTGTGTACCTACTTCTAATCTGTGCATGAAACCCCCACACCTCGTGACGTTTCTCTTGCATTTCAATGTATCTGTCTGAATATATATACCTTTACTCAACACTGGCTTGCTCTTGAATTCTTTACTGCATGAAGTCAAAGAACAAAATCTGGTGGGGCACATCCCAGGGGCTCAACGAAAGCCTGGGACACAGCCCTTCTCATGCCCAACGTTTTTTATTCTTGTATCAACAGGACTGGGCTGTGAAGTGACGTCTGAGGCCCCAGCTAAGGGACAGAACCAGCTTCCAGGGTTCCAATTTGCGGGCAGCCTCTCCCCCAGCTTGGGCCTTGGGGTCTGCCCGGTTCTCTGTGTTTCTCTGTTGTGCTGACTCCCCAGCCATACAGCGTACTCCTAGGCCTGTCCCCACAAAACCCTTCTCTCCAAAATACAAGCACGTCATGTCACAATCCTCTTGTTCAACCAGGAAATGTTCAGCCCACTTTTTTCCTCCCCAATAAATTACCCAACTGTCCTCCCTCCCATCACATCACTTCTTTCTTTGTGAGAACTCTGCACTCGCCACACCCCATCATGAACACAGGTGTCTTGCTGGCTGTGACCGAGATGTTTCTTTCTCACACAGCAAGCGTCCTTTCACTTTCCCCTTGTTACCTTAAAAAAGCCTTTCCTGAGTCACCCACCCCTCTGATTATGAACTCACAATGTGCTGAAGTTGCAGTCACTATGTGCATACATCCCAGTTTTGGCTAGGTTTCCATCACAAGATCTTCATTAAGGAGCTGCATCAAGAAGTTATACAGGGTATTCTTACATCAGAGTGGAGGAACCTGCAAAAAATTTAAACGGCTTTGAAGAGAGTGTTAACCAGGGACAGAGATGTCGCGGGTCCTAGTCAAAAGTGTCATGAGGAAAAATGTTCTCCCAAGGCTCAGAGTGGCTTCTGAACACAGAATCCTCAGGGAGGAGGTGACAGGCAGTGATTAGGGTGGGTGATACAGGTTACGCTCCCCCAGCTGGGGAAGAATAGGTTTTTTTCTTGTTTTCCAAACAATTTCTTACTATCTTTTTCTCTTATTGCCACATACCATTTCCTACGAATTAAGCATATCAATGTCAGTCACTTGGGCCACTTGGGAGAAGCTACACGATGCCATTCACAGGGATGGGGCATGACAGCCACACCAGTCTAGGTTGAAAGACCAGTGGGGGTATTTGCAAGGTAATCACGGGCATGCAACAAACTCCCCAGCTTCAATGACCTCATCTCAAAGCTGGGGTCAATAAAACTACCAAGCAAATTGCGTGAAGATTATGGCCAATGTTTACTAGGTAAGTGCCCGTGAAAGCTGCCGCTTAATGGGGAATGAGTACGATCAATGAGGCCCTGTCTACCTGCCCACATGCGCCCTGCCTTCCTGCCTTGCTGCAACAGCAGAACTTGTTTAGCTGAGATGAACACCCCCAGAGCAGCCCAGACGGGAAAGCTCCCAGCTCTGCACGGCGAGACGTGTTCCTTTCCTTCTCAGAGCTGATCACAGTTTGCTGTCGTCTGTTTTTATGTTTATCCCTTTTGTTTACTCCCTCTCCTCCGGAGTTTTTGCTCAAGCAGCACAGGGCCAGGTGTGTCTTGGGTCCTGCCGGATATTCTGGGCAGGGAAACAGCCAACTCCATATCTGGCTCTGGTGCTGAACGGAGAGAGCAGAAGGCCCAGGGGCCCATGCTGAACTGAGGCCCCTGCACCCAAAATTATGGTCTGACCTTGGGCAAATTACACAGTCTTCTTTACCCTGAGATTCCTCATCTGTCCATGAAAATAACTGCCCATGTCACACAGAGTTACAAGTATTAAAGGAAATCAACAAATTCACAACCTAGCCAAGGGGCTACAAGTGCATCCTCAACAGACAAATGCTGCCTTTACGGCTCTGACGCACGCTAAGCGGGGCGGCCCCACACAGTGAACACTGCTAAGTGCCAGGGTGTTAAATGCTTCATGTGTGCTATAATACTCTTTAGATCTTACAACAATCCCAGGAAGAAATGAATATTATCATGCCCATTTCACAGATTCACCAACAGGTTGAGAGTATGCATTCTATTCCAAGGCCCTATGGTGAAGAAATGGCAATTTAAACCGGAATCTGGGCCCAGGCCTTGGCTCCATCTCTCTCCCATCCACCTGACCACTTGCCTATGAATTCCACCTGTCCAATATAAAAGTTTGCAGCCGGCCATCCCTTAAAAGCAATGTGTGCCACCGTTTGTCAATGTTGTTTAATTACCATAAACTGTTCTCAGAAACCACTACAGTAAAGAAAGTTGGACTTAAGGAATTCTGCATTGCGTTCTCCTGCAATGTGCAGGATCCCTTTCCTACACCTCCAAATCCAAGTGTATGCTTCCTCCGTGTTTATGTTTGCACACGGCTTATTAAAGCAGAAGGTATCTGCAGTAATTCCATCTCGGTTGCTTTCCAAGTTTGCAGATGATCCATATTCGGTCTGTGAACGAAAATACTACAATGTGAATGAGAATACTGCAACCATGTCAGTAAACAAAGAATACTGATACCAAGTCATTAAAGGCTTCCGCCACTCCCCGGCGAGGACAGGCCTGCAGCCCAGCCACTGCAGCAACTCACAATGGTGCCCTCTGAGCAGACTCAGAATAAGAAAGGACGGGCTACTGGCCCGAGATAGCTAGGTGCTTGTCTAAAAAATGAATTCAGTGAGTCCTAATATTTGCTTCCTCCCATTCATACAAAATCACTAAATTCTTGAACTTGAGATACCTGGCTTTCTTTAGATAACAAGTAATCTTTTATTGTTCCAACAACCTGGTCTTTGTTGTAAAGCTCCTATATATCCTAGCTCTGCCTCAACCTCTTGGGAGCAGTCCCTCAGAGAGTTCTGAGAGACGGTCATCCTGGCTCGAGTCCTCCCGCCAAATGAAACATAACTCTTAACTTTTAGGCTGCACGTTTATTTCAGTCAACAGTTTTGGACACCATGAAGCACCACAGCAGATTTCTCTCCACCTGAACTCTCCAAGTAACCAGAGCCTTGGTACCAGCAGTGGCCCTTTGTGCTCATCCGCCTCCTCGGGGGGTCCAGATGAATTTGGCTGAGTCTCTCCTGGTTCTCAGATCTCACATATTGGTTGATGATCCTAAGTTTTATCTGGCGGTGTATCCAGGTACGTGGCCCTCCAGTTGAAAGAAACTGAGGTGAATTACCCACCCAGTGGAGACATCCCGAGTGGGTCCAAGTTGAAAGACACTGGGTTCAGGACTGAGTGGTTAGGTAAGAGGCTGGTCTAATGTTTTCCTCAATTTGGTTACCTCCATTGAATTTTTCAGGATAAAAGTAAAACTCTTATGAGGAAACTTTCAACTCCAAATTTTGGACCATCCTCCTGGCTGGTAACAGCATTCTCAGGTGACAGGGAATCTTCCAGGAGTGGTAGACACAAAGACTTCATGCCACAGAGTTGTCCCTGTGGGAAATCTTACTAGCAAATTTATTCTGAGAACCCGACCTTACAATGGGGAATAGAACTTTCAAAAAAAAAATAAAGAACAGAAAAGAAAAGAAAAAGAAATGACAGATTGCCAGTCTCCAAGTAAAACCCCAGCCAGATTTATGTACATACAAAACTTACAACATTAATCGGGAATAAGAAAAAAAAAAAACTCACTCTGGAAATAACCAGGCCTGATAAAAACATTTTTTGGCATTCTGAACTTATAAAAACAAAATCCCCTTTAGTGGGAACTTGGATTTCTCTTCCTGTGTCCTTGAAATGTAAACGTTTTATCTTTCTCTGGATGTTTTAAGTGTGTGCATGTAAGTATATATATGTTTAGTTTAGTTTTTAAAGGAAACCTTGGACTCTGCCATACAAAAGTTCAAGTATTGTGTACATACGGTGGCCACGCAAATAAATTGGGATTCTAAGCAATTCTTTGATTGTACCAATTTTCAGATATTTTGCCATCTTAAACTTTGTTGCATCAGCCTGGACCACGAAGGCTTTAAGCTTTTGGAGAGTAAACCTTTGAATTTTATTTAGGCAACACCCCGACTCTCATGTGGAAGGGCCTCTTCATCTTATTGGTTTAAAATCACTATATATATATATATATATATTTATTTATTTATATATATATAAATTGATGGCCATATGATGGATTTTTTAATTTGGAAAAACTTTTTAATTGGTGAAAGTTTAAAGAGATCTCATTATAAACGGCTGTTTTATTGGTACCTATTAAAATAAAGTTTAAATGCAGAAAAATATATCTAATGGTTAACCTAAGAACTCAGATATAAAAATATAACTGGTTTGAAAAGCTACATTTTTGTTTTTCCTTTCTGATAAATGTTTCTAGAGATGCTAATAAAAACTTAGTATAATTAATGTTAATTAGGTTGAATAACTGGAAAAAGGATTGTAAAAATGTCAAAAAAACAGATAAGTGGCTTATCCCAAAAGGATAAATATTTTTATATGGTTATTTTGAATGAGATAAATAAAATGGACACTTTTGGATTTACATACAGGGTTTTGATACTACACTACGTAAAGTTAAAAAAAAAGGGCCAAAGAGTTCACCTACTCCCCCCCAACATTAAAGTTCAAACAAGTCCGTTTTATTTACCACAGTTTAACATATATTTATATGTAGACTGAAATACTTGATCAAGGATTGGGACAACAGACCAATTAATGAAATTAAAAATCGAGAAGGGCCTAAGCTCTTTGGCTGAAACTTGGGCATCCTAGAGACTTCTATAAAATTATATACAATGTACACCCACAAAAAAAAGGTTTCTGTCACTCCTTCTAGAAATAAGAATTATTGATTAAACTTAATAAATATAAAAATTAAAGGTATAAGATTTAATAAAATTGAGATAAAAGTTTGTGAAATTGGTATATTTAGATGGTCTTTATATAAACCTTTTGCTTATGTTGTGGGATAGATATGTTTCAGTGGAAAAACGCTTCCCCTTCTTGGTATTATAAGGCTGGGCACATGTCTATCCCTCTGAAAATATTAATTGAACAAATTAAAGGAAACCAATATAGTTACTTGAGACGTCCAATATAACGTAAATCTAAAAAGTAATTTGAGTAGCTAAAAAAAAAAAATAGGTTTACCCTGGGTTTAACTTATAACTCAAGGAAAAGAGACCTTAATAAATGTCTTATGCAAGCTTTGGAAGACAAAATAAAGAAAACCTTAGTTTTAAAACATGGAATTCTTTGTTTACAGCTCTTCTCACTGATACAAAAATGCCAATTAAGGAGATAAAATTGGGTCTGGGTGACAGAGCATTTATCTGGGGACCTGGAAGAGAGTGTCTTTGTCTTGCAGATCAGAAATATAAATACAACAAACAGTGACCTAGGACTGAGCCTAATTAGCTCAACGAAATAAAACTTAAGGCCATGAAATTTTTGGCATTTTAGAACTCAGAACTCTGACGGGTCCTTCAGACTTTGTGAGGAAATCTTAATTATCTGTTTCATAAATAGTAAGCCTTAGTGATTTGAGCAAGCAAATTCAGCTTACTCCAACTATTATTATAAATATAAGTAAGTTTTAAAGTGAAGCTATGAGATCTCTAGCTTTTGTCTGTTTATAAGCCTGCATACAGATTATAGAAGTGAGATATTTCTACTGCTAAAAAAAAAATTTCGAAGTCAAAGAGCTCTGCTTAATTGATGTAAAAATATAAGAGCTTAAAAATTAAGTATTTTTAAAATAAAAACTTAACAAATTGACTTTCAGTGTCATGTGAATTGGAAAATATTCAATATTAAGGTAATATTTGATATTGTTTAGTTTAAGTATGTTCTAATAAATGTAGACATCTTTAAAATCATCCATCTTAACTATAATACCTTTACTGTACCTAGGTTTAATGAAAGTCAAATAAGATCCTGTTATATCTGTTGCAGATTTGTCAAAAAAAAAATAACAGTAATGTGCTGTGGTAAAATTTTAAGTAAATTAAATGTAAATGAGATGAGAGCTTTGGGTAAATATTTAAAATATATTTTTAAAATGTATGCTTAAAATAATCTCTAAATGTTTGATATCTTTAAATTCTAGAGTTGTGCTAAATTAAGTTAAATGACAAGATTTTATTAAATATCTATGCCATTTTCAGATAAAATAAGATTGAAATATGAATTACTTAACATTTAACTTCCTCTTACAGTGAAACTAAAGGTGTTTAGAAATATTAATAAATGGTTGGTGTCACACAGAAATAGTCTCTATTAGTAAGGGAATGATCTCAGTATCCTAGGAAAGTAATATAAATGCGTAAAGGAAGATGTAAGAATGGAATAATACTTTGTTAATGAAAAATAGTGACTTTCTCCTGAAGCTGGTTACCTCTGAATGGAAGACAAAATAAGGGACACACTAATATAAGTATAGAAAGCTGTGGAAGGCTTGTGGAAAAGGAACCCTGAGGAAAGTTTTGTACGTGGTCAGAATTGGCTAAGTTTAGAATCAAATTGGGCAACGTAAATGAATCTTAGAAGTTAGCTGGAACAAGATTAGATTTGGTTTTCTCTCTGTTAAGAGGAAAAAATTTTCTTAAAATATTAATCCACCTTCAGTAACAGATTGTAAAACTTCTTATACCACTTAGCTGATCTGTTCTGCCTTTACATTTGACATATTTTCTTGTTAATGAATTAGTACTACATTACAGTGATCTATATGTTTATCTGATCAAGTGTTCTGAAATCTTTCACAAAGCTCCCCAAATATAAAATTCTAATTAATTAAATAAAAATTAATTTAATTAATTAAAATTCTTTTAATCTCCAGTTAAGTTTGGGATGCTACAGAAGGCCCCTGAAACATCCCAAAGAGAGATTTTTAACTATAAAGTTTCATTTGGCATTTTAAATAACATGGAATTGTCAAATGAATCATAAAACTTCTAAGGTTATATTGAATGAGAAATATTATTAATATAGGTATTGTAGAAATTATATGGACTCCCTAAAATTCTGGTTTATCTGAAATGTTACCAGTGATAATTATGGGTATAGTGAACAGGTTTCTTTATTGATTATAGTGTAACGGTGTTTAACCATGCTTTTAAATCTTTTGTCATTTATAGACAGTTAATTGTTTTCTTCTGATGGTTTTGCAAAATGCTTTCTCTTCAAGGAGATTTACTGATTTCTAATAAATTTCAAACTACAGCACTGAACTAAACTGGGTAAGACATTTTAAAGTTCTAATGAAAACTCTCATTAAAAGAATTAGTTACATGGGACTGATTAACCAGCTGAATATGGTTATAATTTTTGATATTGTTTGAAATACTACTGCCTTTTAACCTGTTTCCCAGACATAAAGAATCTCTTCTCCTTAAGCTAGTTATGGTTCACAGCAATTTGATAAATTATAACTATGTATACAGACTTGGAACAGTTATCTTTTCTCTCTATCTGATCCCTCAAAAGACTAAAAATACTTAGGTCCCCAGTGGCTCTATCAGACAAATTAGGGAGATCATCTCCTAAGAGATATAGGAGTATAAAGGTATTTTAAGGATTTTAAAGAGAAAAGAATTTACCTAAATCTGTAAGGCAAAAATCCATGAAAAGCCTTGACGTGGCTTTCTTGGCCTTAGAAAACCTTATTAACATTCTACCCTGAGACTCCGTATTAAAACTTCCAACACAGTCAATTTAAAAAGCCTATATGATCAAATAATCAGATTTAATTTGTAAAGAAATTAATCTTGATTTGGCTATATTTGAGAAAACTGAGGGTAACTTTAGAGAGAAAAAAATTATATTTTAGTGGATATTAAATTCTAGTTTTGTTAATTGAGGTCCATATTTACTAAGACACTTCCCAGATCATTCCTTGCTGTTATGTCACACTGCTGTACAGTTTAATTGAATTATGAAAAGAATACTCTAGGTTTGATTCTGAAGCTCAGTAATCTATCCTTGGGTAAAATTCCAATGCCCCATGACCTGCAGCCAGGGGATTATACATACTGCAACAGGCATGACTTAAAGAACTGTCTCCAACCTGAATGGAAAGACCCTTTTTCAGATACTCTTAACTAGACCATACACACCAAAGCTGAAGGAAACGGAGTCTCGGATTCATTTCCTATCTGAAACAGCCCCTGCAGTGCACTGGCCTATAGAGCACTGCTCACCTTAAAACAATGCCCAAATGGAGAAAAAGCTTCCATACCAGGATGAGAAGAAGACGACATCTGAGCTAGACTGCTGACCCAAGACACCGGACCAGGACTGTATACCAATTACTTTGATAATTTCTCCAACCTTTGATTATGAACTACTCCAATTGTTAAGTTTATGATAAATTACCTATGTCTAGTACTTCTGTGTTACCTTGGTGGGTTTCCCTACTCCAAGGCTCTAACTAGATAGCCCTCAGAAACGTTATTCTAAAAAGAATTTATAGTTCTGTTTAGGCCACTGTTGATCTTACAAGGTGGGAGATTTCAACTGGCCAATTAATACCTGCCCTGACCCTGACCATAAATATGAACTTTCTCATAGGATCAAACTCAGAAACACAAGCAAAATTTTAACCCAAAAATACAACTTCTCGACTATTAAATTCTTACTCGTGACTTTATTAACGTTACTAGCTGTATTACTTATATCCTGTCTATTTTATAAAATTGTTGTCTGTTACATTTCCCAATGTGTAACTAGGCCCACAAGATGGATGATGGCTAAACATCTTGAAGAAACAGATAAAATTTATAACCCTGAATAAAATAAATATAATAGTGTGATTCTAGGTATGGGAATGAGCAAAGATGGGTAAACACTTCCTGGATCATAATAGAGTAGTAAGACAGGTGATCCAGAGAACTTTTAGTATCAACAGGGCCTGATAAAAAAAACTAACACCTTGAATGGCAACTCAGAAGATTCTTCACCTGAACTAGGAATGAGCCATCCTAGCACCGTGGGACAAAATTGGTCATGAAATGTCTCTCAAAATATTGGTCGAATTTAGGACCAAGGGGGAACACTGTGAATGAAAATACTACAATGTGCATGAAAATACTGCAACCATGTCAGTAAACAAAGAATGCTGAATCCAAATCATCAGCGGCTGCTGCCAACCCCCAGCGAGTTCATGCCTACAGCCCGGCCTCTCAGCCACTCACAGTGGTGCCCTCTGAGCAGACTCAGTGCAAGAAAGGACAGGATACTGGCCCTAGATAGCCAGGTGCTTGCCAAAGGAATGAATTCAATGACCCAAATGTTTGCTTCCCACCATACATAGAAAACCACTAAATACTTGAACTTGAGATATCTGGTTTTCTTTAGATAACAAGCAATATTTTATTGTTCCAATTACCTGATCTTTGTTGTAAAGATTCTATTTATCCTAGCTCCTCCACTACCTCTTGGGAGCAGTCCCTCAGAGTGATCTGAGAGGCTGTCATCCCGGCTCGAGTCCTCCAGCCAAATAAATCAAAGCCCTTAACATTTAGGCTGAACGTTTATTTCAATGACGTTCCAGAATAGACACAACTCATCAATTCTGTAATGGAACACACTGAATCAGGAACCAAAAGCGTGTTTTAGTCCAGAAAATCTCCAGGTTCCTATTTCTTCCTGTCATTATACAATCCCTCCAGAACTCATTACTTTGCTGTCTGCTCCTCTGGCAACCAAACTCAGAGAAGAGACAACTCAGCAGAGCGCCCTGCTGGGGAGAACACCCCGCAGAAGCACTGCAGGCTGCCTTCCCTCCCGCACGCTCTGCTGACCCTTGGTGTCCCCCGTGGAGACCAGGCCAACACAGCTCTTCCCAACAGCTGCAAAGTCGCACACGTTAAATAAATCATTTTATTTTATATGATATTTTACGTATATACCCATCTCTGAAAACAGCTTTGCCAGAAGCCCAAATCTTCAACATTAATCTGCAAAGGCAAATCAGGTCCCCAAGGGAAAACAAGTCTTAAGACGACGCTAAGGCCTCCAAAGTCCTCTCCACGACCATGAACCAAACTGCCTGCAGGTCTGCAGCTGCAGGACGCTACATGTCTGCTTTTAAAGCAACCCCTTTCTGCCCTCGGGTGCTACAATGCCCTTTTATGCCCTCCCATCACAGGGCAAGAGCAGCCGCTGCAGAACCTTGCAGGGCAGCACTGACAGGACTGGACAAAGGGGATCAGAGCTAAACAAAGCATTCTGATGACACGAGCTTGTCACTGTGTCTCTTTACAGATGTAGATATATATAGAGAGAAGTGGGGTGATATTGCTCAAAGTCACACAGCTAATAAGTGGCAAAGTATATAACTCTGCTCCTCCCTCCTGTGTGACGCCCAACTGGGACAACCACAGGGTTCTCTCGTGGCTGCCTGAACAGTCTTTTCCTATCACTCATGACACACAATAGTGTCTGAACTTAGCCTGCATTTGCAGCATCTTTTCCCTCCAGTTTCTCAGGAACAAGGCTGTTCGGGCCTGTATGAATTCCGGCTTCCTGAAATCTCCGTGCTCAGGCTGGTCTTGCCTGTGCATCCGGCCCGCTGCTCAGAGGCTCTTCCTCCCCTGCAGGAGGACGTTTCTAATCTTCACAGGGACACAACCTCAGGGGAGCTCTCCTCTCGCCCTCAGCATGGCAGGTGTCCCAGGCCTCATCCCGAGCAGCCCCGTTAGGACGGTGTCTGCCCAGCTCTGCTAGTCAGATCAGCAGCCTCAATGCCAGGGATTATACCCAGGTCACACTGCAAACCTACTGCCCGCCTCACAGCCCCCAGCCAGCAGGTCACCTGGAAGTCACAGCAAGTGCCCCACCCAATCCAGAAGTCTCTTCTTTTGCCAGCACCACTGATGAATGGTTTCCAACCTTCGGACAGTTTCGCACAAAACAGCACCTTCTACTGTGAAACGGGTGGTTTTTCTTCTGCGCCTCATCCTTACTGGAAACGTAAAAGGAAACCAAAAGGCCTTTTCTCAACCCTTTTCTGATGAAACCCTCCCACCCACAATACTCATATGCTCAAGAGCTTTGGATCCACATGATTTTCGTTCTCTTAGGCTAAGTGGCTCAAAAAACTAAGGGATTCTTTCTCCTTTGAGGGTATTAGCACTCAGTTTCTCGGCTTTAATCTGTTTTTGTCTCTCTCTTCAGTGACCCTAGCAGTTGCCACCTCTTACTCCCTTCAGCAGCCTCCCTCCCAACTTCAAGTCTAGGAAATCAGCTGTGATGAGGGGCATGGGGGCAGTCACAGAAGATGCAACTAAGGCACAGAGAGGCTACATAATTTGCCCAAGAAATCACCTTGAACCACCAACAGAGTGTGTCACGTCCCTCTGTTTAACTCTAATGCTAAGCAAGTTAACTTTTTGTAGATTATGTTTATAAACAGATGAGGTATGAAAATACATACAAGGACACACATCAACTCTAAGATATTCATTAACTCCACTATTTTGTTTCTATTTATTTTATTTCTATTAAAAAATTAAGAACCCCTGCAGTCAATATAGCAAAATGTTACTGGGTTTTAAATCCAGAATATACAGGGGTTGTGTCATTACTCATTCTTGTATGTATTTTCACAAGACAAAATGATTTGAAAGTCTCTCTCCCCGCCCCCTACTCACTACTGGCTCTCACCAGAGCTCCCAGACCACACATCTAACAGCCTTTCACTTTACCCACAGCTGAACTCATCAGTTTTCCCCCAGAACTCCCTCTGCTGCTTTCCCTCCTCAGAACACAGCAGGACCATTATTTAACTCATTAATCCACCCAGAAACCTGGGCCTTACTCCATCCTACCTTCACAGACAGCATTGATCCTTTCCTCTTTACCATCTAAACATGCCTTCAATCTGTTCGCTTTTACCCACTGACCGTCCCACCGCTCAATTGGAAGCCAACAACACTGCCCACCTGGACTCATGAGTCTCCCAGGTGGCCCCACAGCCACTCTCCCCTACTTGAGACAAATGTGATTGTGTCTCTCCCACGCTTTTGGACTCATTTCAGACCCACTGTTCTTAGAAGAAACTTCAATTTCTTCACCTGGTGAAGGTCCTTGCCATGAAACTGTCAGCTCAGTAAGGGCAGGACACACCCTCGTCCCTCGGCTCCACCATCTGGCAGAGCATCAGCTTGGGAGGATTGAGTTCTTAGCAAACTACTTCACTTATCCATACAAATCCATGGTAGATTAGAAAGATTTTAGATGTTGAGCTCGACTATTAATTTGGGGATTTTGCACTGGCAACCTGCAAGTATATATTCCAATTATTGTGTCTTCTTAAAACCATACCCAGATTAAAGGAGTATTTGTGGAATGTCTTCAGAGTAAAAGGGACTGTACTTTTACAGATTTTATGTTTTAAAATATGAACAACCCGGACAGGGTCAAAAATAGAACCGCCTCACAAGTGACAGAAGACAGGTGAGACGCATATAGCAACAGGTCACAAAGATGGTAAGAGCAAAATTGTTTCTCCAACCCCCAAAACATTCCTCCAAGAACTGAAAACTCAGAAATTTGAAAGTAAAATACCATCATATAAAGAAAGAAAATAAATAATCCTCTTCATCAGGGTTTCTAGATCTGACTGCAGAGTTATTAGCAGGCCATACTGAATCCTAGCACAGAAAAATCAGATGGACTAGTGGTGAGTAAGTTCCAGGAAAATGGCAGTAACTCCTCCAATTGAAAGAGGACACACACTCACTTGTTCAAGGTGATTGTAAACCACATTCTGCAGAAATTCAGAAGATTCAGGCACCGCTTCTAGATGGTGATGACACGGAAGGACGGCTTGGATGCATGCTTCTAACTGAGTCACCGGCATTCTTACACTGCAGGGGGAAATGGAGGCCCTCAGCCAAGAGCACAGTTGTTCCTGTCATGTATCCCAGGCCGTGCCTCGGGGACTCAGTGTACTGTAGCAGTCCGGCCCCAGGTGAGGACCCGCAGCGTGGCCCAAGCAAGCAGGAGGGGCACTGTGCTTGAGAAATCCCATCCCCCATGGGGGCAAGAGGGGCTGGTGGGGTTGTGTGAACCTATAAATGCTCATAGAAATACACCTGCATACAGTGAAGTGATAAAATTAAAAGTAGCAGGCTATTTAACAAAATTTCAATTGTCAGTGTTAATTTTACCATTCCATTCCGCTTGTCCCCTGCACTCTGAGACAGGCTTAGGCTCTCTCACACATGCAGCTCTGATGCAATGGTTGTGAAGTTATTTTACTTTGCTGCAAGTGTCTTCGCTCCCAGTGTCACTGTGACTGTCGTCTCTTAACACAGTCAGATATCTTCCTGCATCTCTCCCTGAGTTCCTTGCTCCTGCTTCTCAGATCCTGAGATAAAGAACAGGTGAAGGCACTTGACTGGAAAAGTCAATGTGGACTTGACCAAAGTCCTCAGTGACCCCCTAGGTGAGTGCTGCCCACCCCTTACCTTCGATTCTCAAGGTTCTGCCCAGGGTGACATCCAGCCAGGAGAGAGTCCTGGGCCCTATTAAAAGCTGTGTGGCTTGGGTGCAGGGAAAGCTGCAGGAGCTGGTTCTGTAGCCGGTCCCATCCACACCTCTGCTCCTCTCTCTCCCGAGGCAGCGCTGCCAAGCCCCCAGGCTCCCTGAGCTTCTGTCTTTCTCTTCTACTCTACTTCAAGCCCTTTTCCTCTTCCTTTACTCCCTGATTATCCCTAGCTGGAGTGATTTTTCTATCATAGAATCTGAAAAAATTTCCTGCAGCTGAAAAAGAGGTGCCAGAGGTCAACGCGCATATGGTGGTTCCTGAATAGAGCCCCTGGTTAGGGGGACCCTCACCAACACTCACGGGGCATCAGGCATGTTGCAGGGTCGACCACCACCAACAAGAGTTTGCTGTGACACCAAGGCACGCACAGCATCCCTGCTCACTAAATTGTAGTTGTAGTCCTTTATTAAGAAGCAAAAATAAAAAAATTGCTCATGTTTCTTACTAAAATTATTTATGAGGGAGAAAAAGAAATTGTAATAGAAAGAACAAATTTCACTCCATGTTAGATGTGTTCATTTGGCTTTAATCCTGTACCTTGTTTTCTAGGCTCAGACTTGCTATCTCTGCACCTTTTGTAAAAGAAAGTTGCCTTTAGCCTGAAATATCCAGGAGGGCCTATTCTCCGGGCTCTGATCTTTAAGGATATTTGCTCTTCTACACTTATGTATAGATGGCAAGTTGTAAAATAGTGAATAACCTTTCTTTTTTTTTGGAGGTTTTACAGGGGCACCATAATTTGACCCACATGGACAGCTGCAGGAACAAAGGATTTCAAGGACAAACAATTCATACAGCAAGAAGTTTGCAACAACCAGCCACATCCCTGCCGCTTTTTAGTATAAAAGGAGACTGAATTCTGCCCTGGGGAAGAGAGTTCTACTGGATAACAATATGCCATTTTCTGGGTCTGCCAGCTTTACAAATAAAGTCTCTTTTCCTTACTCCAACATCTCATCTCCCGATTAATCGGCCTGTCATGCAGCAAGCAGAACGAGTTTGGACTTGGTAACAAATTGACTGCCTTAGAGGTAGTATGTCTCCACTGTTTCCTCATTTCCAGTATTTCACCACCTATCAATTTTATATGCTTTTTAACAACATGAACAAAAAACCTATTACAAGGAATTGATTCCACAGAAATAAAATTATTTCTACTCCTTCAAAACTTTTTTCTTTTCTATTTTATTTTGTTTTGCTTATTGAAAAGAAAATAAATTCAAATCTTTTTATTTCACGTATTTTTATAACTAGATATTGTAAATACTACAAAGATATTTAAATTGCAATAAAAATTGTTCATATATTAGTATAAAGATATATACACAATCAATGCAGATTAGGAAAGGAGTAGATATTTACTAAAAATCCACTGCACATCCAGTCTTTTACAAGCATATCCTGGAATATAAGCTCTATTATCCAGGGTCCCCCACCCCCAATCTCACTGCGGAGTCCCTTAGTAATCAACTACCAAGGCACCAGCATAGAACCATGAGATCACTAGTTTAGGTATAAATGAGAGTATTAGCTCATTCAATTCTAAAACAGAAACCTTAAAATAAATACTGAACTTACTTACAGATAAACAAATTTGGACACAAAAAGTACAGTTTCTCCCCAAATTCACAAAGATAATAACTGGTAAAGGCAAGATTTGAACTCATCTGCCTTGAATATAAAGCTAAGTTGGAAATCCCCTTCAACTGTGGAGGACCAGCAGCACAGCCTGTCACCCTATCTTTGTTCAGATCTGGCTTTAGACAGCCTGAGACAGCACCCCTTCCTATGGAACTCGAGGGCAAACAATAACAATAAGGATTTTATATTCTGTAGTTTCTTAGGTCTCAATTATATAAAGTGTCAGCAGGTCAGCAGAAAACTCTGGGAAATATGAGTGGGTCCAGAGCTTTTTGCTGATAAGAAACTCAATCTATCAGGACAGAGTGACCTTCCCATGAGAGGCCTCATGGACATAAACTAAAGGCAACTGAGCAATGAAAACTAGCAAGAACATGGAACTCAAGCAAGAAGGATCCCTACCATCCCCTGTCCAGTTGCCTCTTCACCTTTGTGGACAAGACGGCAGAAGGTCCATGTTCTTGTCCAAGTTACAACATCATGGATTCTCACCCATATAATATTACGACTCTATGCTGTCTTAAGTCCTTTCCAACTAAAATATGATGACACCAATATCTCAGCGGAATGTCTATGTCTCCACTTTCTCTCTTCTATTAGGAGACTATATCTATGGCCACAAAGCCGAAATTCAATTAAAAACACCATGCACGAAGCCTGGTGAAAGTCTGTGTAAGAGACATTGTTCTCAAGCTCAGTGAGTGAAAACTCAGAAAAAGTGGTCCTTATCCCTCTGCAAGTGGAAGGTAGCCTGATTGTGTGTGTGTATGTGTGCACACGTGTGTGTGTAAATCAAATACAATGTATTGTGGGATGTGCACAGATTTTTTTTATGTTACTATCATTTCATGAGGATGAGCCAACCTTTAAAGTAATTTGAATCTACTATTCTGAGAGAGTCTCAGGATCTTTTGGTGGAGGATGGGAAAGGGGAAAGGAAAGGAGGAAAGAAGTAAATGAAGCAAAGCTGTAAGTATACTGCTAGGGAAAGGCAAGACATTAATTTTGTTCCTACTAGCATCACACACAAATTAGGGACTGGCTTTCCCACATGTCTTGTCAAGCACTGAGTTGCAGAAGAACAGGTGACAGCCCATTTCTCACTGAGCTTGTGACTGTACGTGGCATCTTATAGACACTAAATATTTAACCTGATCAAACAATCTGGCAGCAGGCTGTAATTCTCCTATTTTGAGAGATAAGAAAACAGGAAGTGAAATAGGGTATATAGCTTGACCAAAGTCAGAGGACAAGTAAACTAAAGAGGATGAATTCAAACTCAGATCTGAATGCAGAGTCTGATCTTCCCACTCCGAGGGCTGGAAATTCCTTAACACACAGGGTCCCCAGCTCCTCTGCTTTGTTCCTGGCACCAAGCATTTCCCATGGCGATATTCTCCAGTTCTCAGACACAGCGCTCTGTGCAGCCAATAACCTCCATTCGACCTTGATCATCTACCTGTCACGCCCACCAGGCTTCACCAGGCAAGAAAGCTGGCTTTCAACTGCATACAAAGCCACCCCTGTTTTATCCTGGACTCTTCAGCGGCTTTTCCAGCATAAACACAGCCATGAAAGTGCTCACAGTTTGTACATGAGCCACACTACCTCTCTCCATCTCTGTCCCCACCTATACTACTTTGCTATGACCATTTTGAGAATCTTGGAAACAAATTTTTAAAAACAGAAAAGAAAGGATTCTGTAACAAGTACTTAATACTTACAATTTTAAATGAGAAGTTACAAAGTGAGTATTTACAAACCGAATCTGCCTTCCTAGGTGTCAGTTTTAACAGTTAAAATATACAATAGCAAAAAATTCTGACTTAAATAATTAACAAAAACATCAACAATAATCTGGAATAAACTCAAAAACAATGCCCATGTTGTACATGGAGGAAGTACAGGACTGTACTGTGGGGTAAAGTAAGAGGTGTGAAAGTAGAGACATCAACATTTTGTATGCAGGAAAGCAGTTTTGTAAAAATGTACGTTCTCCTAAAGATAATTCAAAAGTACTAAAAAATCCCACGAGAGCACTTCTTTTTTTTTTTAACTTGAAAAATTATATTAGAATTCTTCAGGAATAATAAAGTCATAATACTAACCAAGAAAATTTGGGATCGAAAAGAGAATCAAAAAATCGCACTGTCAGATATTAAATAAATGTTTACAATATGTAAGATATAGTGCTAGTGTAAGAAAGTAAGATTGATAAAAATAAACCATGAGCTCAAAAAGAGACTCTAGTGTACATAAGTATTCTTTACAGGTGGGATTTCAAGTTAAAAAGCAAAGTAGGAATTCAATAATTGTCTTGGGACAATCAGAGAATCCCCTGGAAAAAACAAATTCTATTCCAGTCATAATGACCGCAAGAAAAATTACAGAATGTGATGTGAATATTAGAAAGTACTAATAACAGCGAATATAATTCTTTGCTCATATTAATTCAACTTCTCTTCACTATAACAAGTACCATCATCATCTCCATCTTAGAGATTAAAAAAACCTACAGAAGAAATTTATACCATTATAAGAAAGTATTTCTAAGAATAATATCAGGAATAAAACCCAAAAAGAAGACATTTACAATCTTAAGATTATTTTGGGCCACAACAAAAATGAACCTACTGAACAAAATGAAAGGCAAAATATGACAAGGAAAAGCTCTCTGATACATGTTGATGAAGACAAGGGGTTAATGTTCATAATATACATAGAGCTGTCACAAAGCAACAAGAAGCTGCCTCACTTAAATGTGTGCAAAGGACAAAAGAGATCATTCACTTTTTAAAAGTCAGATGGCTAATGAGTGAAAAATGCTCAATACCTCACTGGTCATCAAGTGCAAATTAAAACAATGAAAAAGTACTTTTGCTCATCATATTGGCACATATTTTTAAAAGATATTCTAGCTAGTGTCCATCTTTGAGAGAACAAACTGTGAGCGATCTTTTGGAGGATGACATGTCAATGGATATGTAAACTCTGAAAAACGTGTGTACACACAGGCTGAACTCCACATTTTGGAATCGTTTCATTTAGAAAAATTCAGTTCAAAAAGATGTACTTATCAGAGCATTTACACAGCACTGTTTACAATGGTGAGAAGAAAAGCTGAAGTGAAATCATATCCAGCGATAGAGAATTGGTTACATAAGTTATTCTACATCTTTTCATGCCCCACAGGAGAAGGAATTTCTTGATTCACTTGAAAGGAGCCTGTGATTTATGTAGTTGTCACATCCAAGGACTAAATTTCCAGAAACCTTAACGAAAATAATACTCATACAAGATCACAGGAATGTTTGTATAAGAAGTATGCCAGTCAAACACCCTTTCTGACAGTGGAAAATGGAGAAAACTTAAGTGTCCACCATCAAGACAATGATGCGGTAAATCACGGTGAGCTGTGGGCACTAAAGTTCCGGTGTTTCGGCGTGGTCCAAGGCCTTGTCCACAGTACGCTCCCACGAAAGGTGTCCTTACACAAGAGACCAAACCTGCATATCAGGAAAACCCTCTACTCTATCTGAAAGGACCGGGTGAGTCTGGAGAGAGAGGACGTCTGTGATATATACCTGAGTGAATAAACCGAGCTGCAGAAAACATATAGTATGGCCTTATTTTTCAATAAAGCATATATACACACACATAGACATAGATTTCTCATATACGTGTATGTATGAGTTTATTTATATGACATAGGCATAAAGGTCATGAAATATATACTCCACATTGTCAGCAGTTTTTACTCTCAGGAAAAAAGGGGAAGGGATGTAGGGGACTTTCGGTACCACAACAGATCTCTTTTCAGAATTTCAGTTAAGTATACTTGGAATTTAAAAGTTTATTTAAGTCCAAAGTAAAATGGACGAGGACTCCACAAGACAGAATGCTATACTAGTCATTAAAAATCATGCCAGGGGAGATAGAATATTGTAGAAAAATGTGTAATAAGCCGAATGGAAAATGGAGGTCTCCACACAGTATACAGGCACACATTGCTCGCTGGTTTTTATGACAGAGGTAATACACACTGATGAAAAGAACAGAAAATAGATGTTAATGTGTTAATTATTATCTCTGAGTACTGGCACCAGGATAGATCCATTTGACCCTTTTTTCATACATTTATATTAAATACACACTATTTTTCATCTGAAAAATGCATTTTTAGATGTCTAGTACCACACATTGGAAAATTACACGAGTACTTACAGAAACAAATAACTAGGAGACACCGCAGCAGCGTCACAAAGTGTAGAAAGGGCGATCCTGAATAACACCGCGCAGTTACATAAGGACCCACAAAGTGAGAGCACCTGCTGTAACAGGGCGCGTCCCCCTTCCATTTGTCAGATGTGTCTTCAGGGCTGAGGCAGTTCTGAGCACGGCCAGTGTCAGTGCTGGTGTCTGGATGGATGCCACTGGAGGTGAGGGCACCTGCAAGCCGAGAGGAAGAACAGAAATCATCCTCTGCTTTTTCTGTCTTGTTTCTTTGTTACTTTTAAAGAGAGGCGGAAATAAGATAAACTGGATCTTTCCTACTGAAATTTCAGTAATGAAACCATTTTTAAAGTGATCACAACTTATATTCTGCCTATGACTGTCTTTTCAACAAAGCATCATATTTATAAAATGTTAATTAACTCAGTTAATTAACTCCCTGTTGAAACATTCTAGTAAAGAGCATGAACTGCAGTATGTAAAAGAACCACACCTGCAGTGACTAGCTCAGCTGTCTTGACGGCAGTGCAGTCAGCCCCCACCATCCCGTGGCCCTGAGCTCCTGATGCTGGTAAGAGAGCGCGCTGCTGCCTCAGATGGAAAGAAAAGGTGAAAGCATTTTCTGAAATCTACAGCACTGACAAAACATAACTGATAAATCCCAGGCTCCTTTGAGGCTGTCATTTTCCGTTTCTGGCCAACACCCGTCAATGAGCAGAACCACCCCATTCCCGAGTCATGGGACTCACGTGGGCAGAAGTTTTGGAGAAATTTCCAGGTATAGAATGTAAACCAACTATACATAAAACTCTGAAAAAGAAAAGATGCAATAATCTGATTTTGGAAGACACTAAAATATTCTCCTAAGCCTTAGTACTTGGAAAGGCTGGGCTTCTACTAAGCCACTTATTTATTTCACAGCCAATGAGCATCTCCCACAAACCCTGTTTCCCTGTGTCTGCTGGGAGCTTCAGGCACATTGATGTTGTCTATCTTATAAGTCACAAGGCAGAGGCGTGTGTCTCACGCTGGCAACTCTCACACAGGCTCAACTCCTAGCCTCACTGTATGAACTTGGCCCCATTTTCTCACCTGTTTATTTGGTACCTGTTCTTCTGTAAGCTGCCTGAAATGCTTATTGAAACAAGTCAGAAGAATGAGTGGGTAGAGAAATGGACAGATGGACAGGTGAGAGATGGGCAGAAAAACAGAGAGTCTCCAAGAGAAGGGGAGCAATCAAAATTACCTATGCAAAACCCTCTTCTAGTCAGGGAAGGAAACCACCACGGAGAAGTGTGAAGAGGCAGGTTGCTTAGGACTGTTTCCTGGATTCCATGAAAAGTCACACCAAGAGATGAGAGGGTAGAACTATAAATAATAAAAGAAAAAATCATGCATGTTTGAAAAATATATCTACATTATGTACTTTCTAAAGAATAGAGTCAAATTAGCAAGGCCCAATAACACAATCCTTGGGTATATACAGAAGTGAGAATCCCATCTCCAATCTGCAAGGCATCCCTTTGGAGCACTGAGAGTCTACACGGTGCAGTCATAAAGCCATCACCGCAAAAGCGATGCTATCCTGCACTTACGAGGAAAGAGCAGCTGTGCTCGGTCTGCCTACACGTGTCTTTTACACCCCTCAGCACCTCTACGGGGGAGGGACGCCTAGCGAGCCCCATCTCTGCAGGACAGAAAACAAGTCCAAGAGAGGCTAAGCCGACCTACCAATTCTCCATCTCACAGGACTTGTCACTCCAGACCAGGACTCGAACTCGGACCCATGTTTGTAACCACAGTACTACCGTATTTTATGTGCTTTTTGTGTGTATAATACATTTGTTTCTGGCATGAAAGGGTATTTAATAAATGATCGGTTGTCTTGTCTATCTCATTAGTTCACAATCTTTATATTTTTGAATTGTACTCTTCCCCTGGAGAAAGGAACGGAAAGAGCGGGGGTCAGAATGAGGTGGGGCTCCATTCTTTATCTGTTGCCTCATCTCATCCAAGTCCCCAAACAGGGAGAAAGAGCAAATGTTCTCTTCATCATTTAAAGAGAGGGCTCCAGTGACGGTGACTTACTCAACCCCAAAACCAAGTCTGGGGGAAGGGCACATGCAGCAACGAGAGCAGTATCACCTGTAGGAAGGCAAAAAGAGCTCAGGGGATGGCTCAATGGGTCAGCCTGATTTCATTTCAATCGATAATACAATAGCACACTCTAAAAAAACTAGAATGCAATGGATTTCCTCTTTCTTGACATCTAGCAAGTTTCCACATCTCACATGTAACATTATCACGAACTAGTGAAAGGAAGAGTCCACAGACAAGGAAAATCAATGCCACAGGCAGGCTGAAACACAGGCTGGAGGAAAGGAAGGGAAAGGGCATAGTAAAGAAGAGGGGAAATTCTGGGAAAAAGACATCATCACAAGGACTCTCAAGCATCATCCAGCAATCATATAATCATTCTTTCAAGAGAGAGTTACTTAGGTCCTATTTTGTGCAACATTGTACAGTGGGCGAAGCAAGAGCACAGCGTCCATGGTGGCAGCAAGCTGCGGAGCTCCAATACACTTCTGATCCCGGTACCTTGCACACTTGTCCTCAGTATAAAGGCAAAATATATAGTAAAATAATCCAATGTAAACTCTATGCAATGCTGAAAAAAATTAAAGAATACCTAAATACCTGGACAGACACACCACGCACATTCCTGAATCAAATGACAGCATTCTTGGGATGGCAGTGCTCCCCAGAGCGATCCATATATTCAACGTGGACTCGATCACAATCCCAGTGGGTTCCTCTGCAGAAACTGACTGTCTGCTGCTACAATTCATATGGGAATTCGAGGATCTCAGTAACCAAACCGTACTTGAAATAGAAGAACAGTTTGAGAGGACTTGTAATTCTCAATTTCAAACCTTACAACTGTATCTCCAGGTGAGATTAGAGGCCATTTTTAAGTTATAATTGTGTTTATCCTTATTTTCTAAATTCTGTACAACGAATATACCTGTTAGAATAAGAAATTTAAAAAGTAAGGTATCTTTTAAAACATGCAAACCTATTCATTCATTGGGAAAAAAATATTTTGACTATAAAGAAGTAAACAAATATCTAGTGAAAAAGGACTATTTAAAAACAAGAGTGCATTTACATTTTTTGTAAATTGGAAACGGAAAAGCACAAACACATCAAGTTTCTAGGGAGAGTGTTGCAACATATTAATTGTTATTTCCAAAATTCTAATTGAACAATGAAAACTCAAGAAAGAGAAAATCTTGATTGACAGCCAACTGCAAACACATGGAGAGCAAAGGCCTAGAAATCACAGTTCCTTTAACTCTGCTACTAACTCAATAGGAGAGGAAATTCCTCAGTGAGGGGACAGTGGAATCCCATGCATAAGACAGGATACACAGTACAAACTGCACTAGAATTGGGGGTGATTTCCATAGAAGAATTCTAAAGTTACAACATTGATGAAAAACTATAAAAACACTGACAGACAGATTAAAACACACAGTCATATATATTATATAAAAACATATGAAGTCTGCCCCCATGTTGCATAGAAATACAAACATATTTGTTCATTTATGGGCACTGATTACTTTATCCCAGGTAGAATATTTCAACTAAAATAGATAATCAATAATACACTCCTCTTGTCAAAACTAGTTGATAAGTTACTCTGCCATGTATGCATAATGTGTCTAAGATAGATTTAAAATTAGTGAAAAAGATTTTTGTATGGTTTCTTGAACCCTTCTCAAAACACCAAGCTTAATTTTAAAATAAATCTGAGCAGTATTTCTATATGATCTTTTCCCTTGTGAAATGAACAACACAGTCTGTTGTCAAAATTCTTTCCTTACAATGATTCACGAGCACCGTATACTCACAAAACTGCTGGACAGCAAGGCACTATCCAGACACTGTGACAAATCAAATGAAACACAAGGAAGACAGTGACCCTATTCTGCAGGGCTTATAATCTGTTCCAACACCGGGTTTTTATTTGATTTGTTTGATTGGTTAGAAAAATAAAATCACTCAAGTACATTCTTCTTTGAGCATTATGTAAATCATGACTCTCTTTTTAGTGTCATGAGCAGGAAAGACTTGAGTATGAATTGATTAGATCAACTAGGCACAATCATCGCTGGAGCCTGTGTAATAAATAAGTACATGAGATCTAAAATAAACCTACACAGATCTCTGCAAGGAAAATGAAGAGGTGAGTTCCCCAATGAGAAAACAAACAATCAAGAAATCAAAAAAGGAAAACTTTTTCATTAATGATTCCAGGCAGTAGTGGAGCGTGGTGGTGAAGATCACAAATGCTGGGGACAAACATGAGGGTCTGAAATCCCACAGCACTGGGTAGCTGTGACACTGATATTTCAGTGAAATTTTCTGCACCTCAGTCTCCTATCCATAGACTGGGGACAGCCACAGCACCCATCTCCTAGAACAGTCTTAAGAATTAAGTTATTTTTTATATAAAAGTTTAAATAAAATACCTCAGATTTTAAATATTACCCCAAAAGCTCAAGGAACAAAGAAAACAGTGATAAATTGGAGTTCATCAAATGTTAAAAATTTGCTTCAAAGGACACCATCCAGAAGGTGAAAAAACATCTGAGAGGAGAAAATTTTTTCAAATTATTTATCTGATTAAGTATTTGTATCTTCAAATAAAAGAAAAAACTCCTACAACTCAACAAGAAAAAGAGAACTCAATTAAAATGTGTATAAAGTATCTGAAAATGTATTTTTCAAAGAAAATATACAAATGGCCAATAAGCACAATCAAACGATGTTCAATATCATTAGCTGTAAAAGAAATCAAGTCAAAACCACTAGGAGAAACCGCTTCACACTTACTACAATAGGTTATAATAAAAAAAAATGTGTAACAAGCACTAATGAAGACACAGAGGAAGCGGAGCGCGCAGCCCTTGCTTTTGAGGATGTAACACAGGGTGGCCACTTTAGAAAACAGCCTGGCAGGTCCTCAGAGAGTTGAACATTTGGTTTATGAATGACCCAGCATTTCTGCTCTCTGGTCACACAAGTAAGAGAACTGAAAACAAATGTCCACATAAAAATTCCTACAGGAGTATTCACGGCGCCATTACTCTTCACAAACAAAAAGCAGACACAACACAAACGACTATCACCTGATGAATGGGTAAACAGTAGGGCCCAGATATACAGTAGAATATAATTCAGCAATAGCAAAGCATAGAGTACTGACCCAGGCCACAACCTGGAAATACATTGAAAAAGTTACTCAGTGTGAAAGAAGTCAGTCACAATAGACAGTTCCATTTACATGAAATAACTTGTTTTACATGAAATGTCCAGCACAGGCAAATCCATAGAGAGAGAACAGTGGCTGCCTGGGGCTGGGGGAGGATGAGGAAGATGGGAATGACTGCTTGTGCATACAGGGCTTCCTGTTGGGGGATGAAAATATTCTAAGATTGACTGCGATGCACAATTCTGGGCTTTGAGTAAAAACCGCTGCACATTTTAATGGGTGAATTGTATTAAAACTGTTAAGGACAAAAGCACCTAGGGCCAGAACCTTCAAATAGTAAATGCAAATTGCTAACTTTTATTACAGGAAGAAGAAACTGCCCTCAGCATGAAAGCAGGAGATCGGCAAATATGGGTTAACAGAATTGGACAAGAGCATTTCACTTGAAAGAGTTGCTGAGTGTACACGAAATATTCAGAAATAGGAAAATCAGCTTGACATCACGAAGAAGCATTCTGCTTCAAATGCAGATCAAGGATTCGGCAAGCCCAGCTGCTAGAAATAACCAGAGAAGAAACCTGGTTCTTACAACAAGCACCAGAGCCAACAAGGAAATGGTGGTGAGGAAAGCAGGCAGCCAAAAATCTGGAACAGTTTGCTACAAATAATTTCTCCACTGAAAATTCAAAAATAAAATGAAAGTGATGCAATGCTGAGCTGGCCTCACGTTAAAGGGCTTCCTCTGCTGCTCGACAGTTCTGTAACCCCGAATGAGAGACTCAGGAGAATCAGCATGGCTCCTGGCAGTCCCCAAGTGACTGCCCTCCAGCACGTTTACCACCATCACATCTGCCAGGGTTGTATTGCAGAGAAGAGACCAACTTCTAAAAGGCACAGGAAATGTTTACCAGGGAAGAAAAGGCTGCTGTCAGTCCTGGGACAGAGGCAGTGTGAGCAGAGGCCAGAAGGCTGCAGGTGAACTGGAGCAGACCTGGGGCAGGAAGGGACCACGGAAGAGCAGATCTCAATTTTCTACTCTCTCTCCCTCGGGTAGGAGAGATAAAGCCTGCATCCTTCTCACCTGGAACTGTGGGTTCTGGCTGGCAGAAGTCTTACGTACAGGGAATGAATACTCAAGACTCTGTGGAAAAAGTCACGAAAGAGAGAGGGCGTAGGGACCCAACTCCACGAGCCTCTCAAATGATCCCATATTTATTGTGTATAATCAAAGGAAAACGTCATTAACAGTTGTGTGATAGTAAGCAGGAACTTGGGGAAAGAAGGATGAGACAGAGATTGTAGAATCCACCATGAGTACAAAGGCTTAGTGTATCTTTAGGTAAGTCATGGGGTGAGGGGAATAAGATACATCCTTTAGACATGTGAATTACAAAGCAGACCACCAGACCAGCTAGGTCCTTGCTTGGGGGATAATAGAGTATCTAACTGCACACAAGCCCAGCCTTTATAGCTGTGGGCCTGGGTCATTGCTTTGCGATGAGCAGAGTGCTATCTAAAACATCATCTACGCAAGCAAAGCATTATCTCTGCTTTTTAAGGCAAGGAGACAGGAGTGAGGATGCACAGGCACTTGCTTGCAAAGCAGTTACTAAGCATACGTTTTCTTCTTAAATTTGACAGGCGGCTGGGATCTGTTACAATTTGTTAACCCAATCATGGGCTCCCACATGGAACCATTATGGAGGACACCCTAAGGTGACAAATCCTGGCTCTGGGTCTTTTCCTGCCAGCTTCAGCCACTCTAGCAGAGTCTAGGCACATTCCTGAATAATGATCATACAGAACCACCCACACTGTTAACTCCTGGTGCTTGAAACTTAATTTTAGCTCTACACAACTTAACGTAGAAAAGTTTCAGAAATAAAAGATATTATATTTACTTTATATCTCATCATAGGACTGATTTTTCTGATTGCTCTAAGCTGCTTCTTCTTGGTAAAGCACCTAATTCTGCAGGTGAATTCAGTACTTTCTTTGGGCATAACTAGCCAGTTTGGGCTCGCTAACTTCTATTGGTCAAATACCGATACACTTAATTGATTTCATTGTTCATCAATTTCAGCTGGGAGCAGAGGGAGTGTCACTCTGTTCCTCAGCCCACCCTCAACCCTTATCATCAGCAACTCAGGCCTCCGGAAACCAAAAAAAGCTTTTGTTTCCCTTCTACAGTTTCAACAAACCCAACAGGATACATAAGCCTGGAGAAAGAATTCAACACAAATGTTAAAACAAAAATCAATAAACCTGAAGCAACTCCATCTCCGAATCATGATACACAATGACATGAGATTAAGTGTGTCAGGCCCAAAGCATGGGTGAGCCTGACCACCTGATTTCTATTCTTCAAAGGAAGGAAAGTTTTCCTATTTTTTATTATCACTCTGTCATTGTTTCTGATTAAGCCAAAAACTAGTTTATGAAATAATTAAGCATTGAAATAACAGATTTTTGTTGTATCAATTACAGAAGGCATTCAGAGGTGTTAGGAAAAACCACCTCTGTAAAAAATGCAAAATTTCTTCCACTGTGAAGAACACGTATACAAAACGCAACAGAGAATTCAAGCTCTTGTGGAGAGGAGCAAAAGCCACAGAATCAAAGCAAAGTCATTACTATGAGTCAACTCAAAATTCACTGGACAATCATGTTCAATGCATTCAATGAAATTTAAAGGCATACTGCAAACCATACACTTAATGATCTGCAGGCTAGAGGAAGAATTTCTCTCTTTAACAGACAAGAGTAATCAATAGGGTGCCCCACCAAACAAGGACCAAAGAACAATCAGGTTTTTAACAGTTCTGATATATCAGCATTTTCTAAAGATCAAAATCCAGAAATTTTAAACATTGATTCACACCACAATGAAACAAGCACTTAAAAAAAAAGAAAAGAAAATAAGCACATAGAACATGTACATAGATCAATGAGAATTTCTTGAGACGCTGGAAGAAACAGGCTATAGTCTTTTACTTGAGAAATAAAACTACTTTTAAAGATAAATGCTAAAACACATTTCATCATTCATGTTGCCTTGAAAAATCTGAGGCACTTGTATCTGATTAGAAAAGCAATTCTGAGTAATAGTGTGTTACAATTCAGAGCCAGTTTGCTTTAGAAGAAAAGAGAAAAGAAAAGCTACCGTTTCTCATATACTGCACAAAGTGTGAAGTGTCTCTCTGCCTCTTTCTCCTCCCGTTTTCTAAGCTCATGCTTCCCAACCCTTCTGAAACAAGTATGAGAACCTCTTATTCCCGCCAATATGCCAAATGACAAAAGAAAATCAATTTATTTGTGTAAGTATATGCTTAAACCTTGAACTGGAAGAGAAAGATATCAGAAGTCTATATGGAACTTATTTCTACATTCCTGAAATCACACACACAAACGTTCACACAGACACAGACACAGACACATACCCCCTGGATTACTGGGAAATTCACAAGCTTAGGATTTCCATCTTCTAGAAGATAACTTTGTAGTTAGTTTAAAATACAAAACTGTCAGCTTTGGAAAGCCTTGATCACCTGCTAAACCATCCAAATATCAAAGAGACCCAATTAGCCTTCTCGGTAGAATGTAATTTCCCATGATGGCAAAACATACCCTAAAAAGTCCTTGATCTAAGTCTCGTGTTTATCACTAGCTATGATCGTTTTTAAGCACATTAACAGATTCAGAAACTTATGTCTCAACAGCATTTATTCTTATTGAAATAGTATACGTGTTCATTTGCCTATACAGAGACCAGGTCCCATGATGGAGTTTAAGAGCTATTTTGTGTATTGCAATATTTATTTTTAAGTGCAGAAAAGGAGGGTGGGTATTACTCAGTTGTAGAGCACCTGCATAGCATGCACAATGTCCTGGCTTCAGTCCCCAGTACCTCAAAAAAAAAAATAAATAAAATAAGGGCATATTTAAAAATGAGTAAAGTTATAAAAAAATGCAGACTAAAAACCACTGCAATCTAGGAGACACAATTACAATAAAAAAAACAAGAGTTTCTATCAATTATTGGCTATTTGCCAATCGCAGAGACAACCAGAAATCACACCTGATAACCATCACGTGTGATTCTCAGCAACCCTACTAAGTAGACACGGATGGGAAACCAGGCTCTGCAGATGAGGAGACGGAGCTCAGAGGAGCCGGGGACGCTGACCGTCCTGCTTCCCGTGACACCACATCAGCCCAGGGCAAGCGCTGACGGAGCTGCAATGAGGGGACACCCAGCTGCATGGAACCTTGGGGCACTGGGGAGTCCCAGAAAACACTAAAAACTGTTCAGTGAAAAACCAGCTCAAATATAATACACTGTGCCACATTCTTTAAACAGGGAACATGAGTGAGACCTTTTTGATGCCTCCGTGTCCTTTCTGCCATCGTCAGTTACTTGCCCTCACAGCGTGACCAGTGATGAACTGGACCCCATATGAAGCGCACTCAGATGGCAGAGCATTTGAAGCTGTTTTATGAAGTTTGTAAGACTCTGTCTGTGCCTCACACAGGCGGTCATCCATCACTTCTCACCGGTGTGGATGTACCACCTGAAATCACTCCTTTCTGCTTTTTAAAATCCCTTCATCTACTCCAGACTTTTCAATAGCAAAGAAGCAGCTAAACCACAGACAGTGGACAGCTTTTCACCAAATTTCTTGAACAGCCCATCGGACTACCTGGAAGCCCTTTACTTTTATTAAACCCACTTCCAGGTACTTCATCATTTTCGGATTGGTGGACTTGGCCTCTGACTGAGCTACTCAGAGAGCTCCCAGCCTCACATCCGTGAGAGGACCCTGCTGTTGGGAGAAATCAGTGAGAAAGGCGTACATCCCCCAGTCATGTCTGCATGGCTAGAAGTGCCACAACGTGCTAAAAATTTATACCATCATAACCCCTGGGCTCCCATGGACTGGTTTCACATTAACCAAACTCATGAGACACTGATGCAAGAAAACCAGAAATTTAACTTATTAATGTAACAGAAGATGTGAAACTATGAACCAGACTGCAATATCAGAGTTCAACCATGAGTATATGTTCTCCTCCACGGCCCAAACACGGGCAGGCAGTCACATGGCAAGTGTGGACAGAAGCAGAGCAGGAAGGATTTCTAGATGAATTCAATGGACTAAATTTCTGTTATACCAACAGATCTGCTGCCTGGAAAACAATTAATTCTAATCACGGTGCACTCTTCGTGGACAGTTGCCGAGACACGACTGTGAGCACCTGTGTAACTCTCCTTTCCCTGTCCTTTCTGGGCTAATTGATGCACAGACGTACAGAAATCGAGGGATGCAGATACATCTAAACACCCAAAGCCCATTCTGGGAGCCACAATACCATACAGCCAGGGTTAAAATACTTGCTCTGCCACTTACTAGTTCTGTGACCTTGGTCAACTTACCCTCTGTGTGCCTCAATTTCCACACTGTGAAACTGGGATAACAATCAAACCTTCCTTACTCGCTTGTTGAGAAGATTGAAGGATTCATTTCTGTAAAACGCTCAGAAAAGAATGTAGCACATTTTGGGTGCTCAACAAATGTCAAATTAATATTACAGTGGTTTACAAGTCTCCTTCCTAATCATCTTCTGTGTTTCCTGGCTAGACTAATACCCAAAGGAAATTCTTATTTCTCCTTTTATAAACTCATGGGATGAACCCTTCTGTTCCATCCCACCACCTGTTTAAACTGATGGAAGGGATACCTCCTCCCCACTCCTCTGGGCCATGCAGAGTGCTACTCCCTTCACAGCCCTGACCCCTGGCCCACAGCTAGCCCTCCTCACATTAACAGATTGAGTTGTGATTCCGGGGAGACAAGCAGGGCATGTGAAACCCTTCCTTTCCCTCCAGTGTTGACTACCCTAGGGAAGCACCCTGGATGCTCAGCTCCATTGCAGAACAGCCCTGTGCATGATGGGGCTCATTCTCTCAAGGGAAGGCTTGCTGTGGCCCAGAGATACCTGGGACAGGGTGAGTCTCTACTTCTGGGACACAGTATCATGACACTCATTTATCCACAGCCCTGAAGTTCATGGAGAACGTGGCTTCATCAGTAACAAAGAAGACATTTATCGCCTGCCTACTCTTTTGTGTCATCTCTCAGTTGGCTGCTGGAGACAACATGTGTATAAGTATTGGTTCCCCTTAGGCCCCAACATATATGAAGTAACAAAAATTTCTGTGGCTTAACGTTGGTCCAGGGCGACTGTGTAACAGTTCTGA
Source organism: Vicugna pacos (assembly GCF_048564905.1). Lineage (NCBI taxonomy): Eukaryota > Metazoa > Chordata > Mammalia > Artiodactyla > Camelidae > Vicugna > Vicugna pacos. The sequence continues at coordinate 10,367 of NW_027328813.1, read as the reverse complement.
CTCTGCTGATGCTAAATTATGGGTGTAGGAATTATGGAACGTCCTCAAATATCTTTCATCATAAAATCAGCTTTTCTTATTTTCTTGTTTCTTTGTAATTACCAAAGACTATATAATGATGGCTGCACACAAAACAGCAGCTAAAGTTTATGAGCTCTCTTGACATACCCACTGTGGTAAACATGTTACATAATTACTAATTCTCACAATTCTACAAAGCAGATATGAGTGTCCCCTTCTCACAGACGAGGGGAAAACTCAGAACGAGCTGACTCAGGATCACATGGTTCAGTGTCAGCACGTGCAGGCAAACCCAAGTCAAGAAACTACACCCCATCATATATGTACCAAATCAACTCCCACCAATTAACACACAGCGGCGGGGTCAATACTCAGGGAACTCAACACACCTTTCAGCTTTATGGTGCTCCAGAGGCAGCTTCTAGCTGTTTTATAATATCCCGGCTCACTGGTTTCTAACACTAGAAGAAAAGCCCGATTTTGCCATTGTTTGCACAGCAAGTCTGAAATGTTCACAGCGAGATAAAAGAATAAAACTATGATATAAGCAGAAAAAATTTTCCAGGTAGAAAGACATAATGGACGTTGTGCTATTCTGAAGCATTAAGCAAAGGAATCAAAATAAAATCACATTGTTTAAGCCTTATTTTACAAACAGAAAAATTAAGACTGTAAAAAGTTGCAACAGCGCCACCTATGGCTAAAAAGACCTTCCAGGTTGCCGGGAAACATGCAACACAAAAATTGACTGTAAGATGAGAAACGAGAATCAGATAACTAGAAGCTTATGTAGCATATACTGCACTTTGCTTCGGGGGGATGGAGGGGTATTCAGTATTTAATCTGATATTGCTAATACTCCTAAATATAAACAAAAGACATAGGCTCATGGAAGCTCATCTTAGAAGAGGAAAGAATCCAGTCCAGCCACTTCATTTTACACGAGGGGAGACTGAGACCTGAGATCTGTCCTCCTGGCAATCAGCAGCAAAGCTCTCCTAGGTCTCATGTCTTGCACTGTAGTAAAAACCAACAGAACTGTACTAGGCCTATATTCATAAAAGTCACGTCTGTATTTTTCCAACAGTAGGTAATCTAAGTATCTTGCAAAATACTTCTCAAAGAGCCAGGAAATCATAGAAGGGTATTGAAATACAAAAACATTTATTTACATATTAAAACAGCATGAGCTTTATTCTCTCTATTAAAAAAGTGACATGTCAAATCAAAATTTTGAAATTTTAAAACCTGAAAAGAGTGCAGAAAAAAATCAAAATTTTCTTTAGTCACAAAAGAGAGAAGCTTATTCCCTGATAATAATCAATGTGGATTTTTCTAAACTTAATGGTTCTGGTCAGAATCCCGAGAAATTAAATGTCTGATGGATGGTTACACGGCAACATGAATTCTGAGCTTACATTCTGTGTAAATAATCTTCAAGGTCGTCTGCTTAAGGCAATTTAAGTAGTCCCTGTCTCACTAGAATGACACAGATTTCATTAAAGCTTCATACTGCACTTAAAAAAAAACAATCCTAGTTACTTGAAGCCATATTAATGTATATCATATATACACATATTGAATATGCATCAGAAATAAGCTACCCTTTTTAGTATTCAGAGTTGATACTTCTAAACTATCAGTCACTGTGAAAGCACATTTTTATTAAGCACCTCTACGGTGCTTTGTATACAAGGCGTCCAGCTCTCACAGTCAGACAAGGTAAACCATATTACTCAAATTTCACAAATGACGAAATATACTTAAGCCATGTAAACAACTAAGATATTCATCATCAGGAAAGAAAAGAGTAAGGATTTTACTTACAATACTCACTGACAAAGTTTTCTTTCATACTAAGACTACATAAAACAAATTCAGTGTTTGGAAATTTTTCAGTAAATAAGCACCACTAGAAAAAACAAGTAACATCATTAGCAACAGTTGGACTTTCAAAGACCACTTCTCTCTTGCACAATAGTTATTTTAAATGTTTTGTTTTTAGTTCTCACAAAGCACTAAATTAAAAAACTATTTCCTTTACAGTCATTACCTGAGAATAAAACATTTGTGAAAATGTACAATTTTAATTTATGCCACTCTGCCTCTCATTCTCACTGGTGTCTCTCCTTTGAAGACCTCATCAGGCTGAGATAGCTAAAATCGGTCATTTATGGGCTCACAGGAGTTCGGGAAAACACTCAACGGGAAGCTGATTAGAGGAGCAATTGAGAATTCATCCTGTGCAGCCTGGATTCCAGCATCGAGCTAGCCACCGCCAGCTGCGTGTCATTTGGGGCAAGCTGACCCATCTCTCAATCCCTCAGCTACAAAAAAGGAGACACTGATACCTACAATCAAACACTTGCTATGAAGTAAAATATGAGCAAAGCATTTTAGCCTCAGTTAGGCGTCCACTCACAGCGAGTTTGGTCATTATGATGATGAGGTTGGCTGTTAACAAATTAAGCTCGACCAAACAGGAGAAATCACCTTAAAGGAGAAACATTTTAAGTCCATGAGTATTTCCTTTTGGGTGGACTGTAGAATATTCTATAGAATTTTTTTTAATAAACCAAATTTTGTCCATTAATTGTAGATTTACAGGTTCATGGACAAGTCTCCAGAAAAATAATTAGAGGCCTCTAACCTCTGAAAATTAAGATGTAAATTTAAAAAAAAAAATCAGGGAAGAGATTATACCTCATTTGGGAGAGTATGTGCTTAGCATGCATGAGGCCCTCAATTCAGTCCCCAGTAACTCCATCTAAAAACTTTGTTTTTTAAGAAATAGAGAATTAAAGCAAAAGGATGGAGGAATACGGAAATTTTTAGAGACTCATCTCAGATTTAAGATAGGGAAGAAACCATCCAATTCTCAGAAGAAATCTTGAGGACTATGTAAACTGGATCTGAGATGTCTAGTCTTTTAACATTATTCATGAAATCATATTACCAAGTCTTAAAACTACCTGATAACCCACAGTGGTGATACTGATCATAACAGCTACCATCACGTATCGAGCTCCGGCTAGGACTGCTCTGTTCTGACATCTCTACCCCTAAGGCCTCACCAGGCGGAGAGCACTAAATTCGGTCATTTATGAGCATCTCGTGTAAGTCCTCCATTTGTGCTTCTCACTCTCCCCTCACCAGCTCCTCTGAGGGAAGCACTGTTATCATCTTCCCCACCCGCAGATAAGGCCACTGAGGCACAGACACTAAACCCGTTCCAGGCCACATTGGAATTAAAGGACGTCTGTATTTCTGCTGTTTTGCTTTTGACAAAGGAATCTGAGATATCAATTCAAAGCAGACTGTTAAATAATCAAGTCTGTCAGGTCTTCACCTCAAAGAGCAGATACTATAAATTCCTGATGTAGGATGAGGCTGCCGTCACAAACTGACTCAGCTTGAAATTAATATCCAAGATGAAGCAGCGGATACACGTAAATATTCACGATTGTCAAGTCTGCCCACGGGTCTGGGCCCTTCACTGCCTGAAAGGGGGTGAAATCCCCACCCGTGTCTGGGAGGGAAGCGCGGCTCTTCCCGGGCTCACCCAGGCTTCATAGGCTATTTACCCCCACAGACTAGCCTCAACGGTTAAAAGCTCTCAAGATTTTTACACCAGGCAAAACTGAAAGACATTTCTGTAGATGGAGCACTTTCTCAGGCTTAAATTTTTTTGCCTACACTCAGCCAGAGGGAGAAAAGAAACAGGACTCTACAAAGTCCTGACCCTCACCACTCACAGGAGTAGAATGACCACAGCAGAAGATGGCCCTTCACATTGCAGGATGTGAACAAAATAAAGATGCCCCAACAACAGGCACTCCCAGACACAGCGCTCAGCAGTCTTCTGCACAATCACAGTTGTGCAGCCCTCAACACCTTCTATTTCCAGAACACTTCATCAGCCCAAAAGAATCCCCCTATCACTAGCATTCACTCCGTAATCCCCATCCACCCAGCCCCTTCCAACCATCACCTGCTCTCTGCCTCTGCATGTGCCTTTTCTGGGCTTTTCAGATCACTGAAATCAACAATATCTGGCCGTTTGTGTCTGCTTCCTTTCAATTAACATGCTGTTAGCAAGGCTTGTATATTTTGAAGTGGCATCAGCATCTCTTTATTTTTTATTTTTTTTGGAAACGTTAAAGATTATTAGAAGGTGGTAAGTACTATCAAAAAGAGTAGAGTGGAGCATAAGTGATTGTGTTTCAAAGGGAAAGTGTGGGTTGAACAGTCAGGGTGGACTTCCCAAAACAGGTGGCATTTTTCATTTTCCTCTTTTTTTTTTCTTTTTTATTCACTCTTACGTGTGAATAATGTTCCACTACATGGAGATACTACATTCTGTTCATCCATTCAGCAGCTATGTATGGACGAGGTCCAGAAGAATGAGTGTAAGGGGTGACTAGCATGGATGGCATTTAAGCAAAGGGCAAAATGTGTTTTCAAAAAAAAGCCAACAAACAGAGGCGCAAGGAAATTCAGTGCGTTTCTGAGCAAAGTGCTTGCTTGCTTCGGCAGGACTACCGTGCAGGGCTGGGGCGGATATTGGCAGGAATCACGGTGAGGGAGTCACCTGAGAAGACATCCCACTGCAAGCAGCTCAGCCAATCCTCCTCCCTCATCCTGTATTGTTAGAGCAATGTTTCTAGGTTACTCTTATTTCAATTAATAGCATTTAACTGCACGTCTGATCATCACCATCAGACCACATTACCTCCAAGTCACAGAAAATCATTCACTGACCGGAGCAGCACCAGGACATAATGGTGATGGATTAGGGAGTCCTGCAGCATTCCAGCCTGCAGGCACAAACCCCACATGTGCCCTGGTGATATCCAGAAAATAAAATGCATGGAAATATCTCACTGCTGGAACACGACATCTGCCCTCAAATTGCCCGAAAATCATGCTGGCAAAGCACTACTCAACCTTCTCAGTACAAAAAAAAAAAAAGCTAAGAAGGCAAATTTAGGCTCTTCCATTGAAAACCAGCAGCCACCACTGCCAGTATTTGAGCTGGAATGCTCCTGACTTTGAAAACCACTGCGCAGTTACTTTTCAAACGTGAAACTCATATATATATACCACGTAGATGATATTGCAGTAGGATTTTTCTTTTCAAAATTTCCAGTTGCAAAATTAGCACAAGAAAGTTTATGTTTAGGCTTTAAAAAAAATCAATTATCCTCCATTTTCTTAATTTTGAACTTATTATTATTTTATAAATGGAGCTATGGTGCGTATTTAAAACCTTTTGATTTCTGAAAACAAGACGTTTATGACCTCACTATTTCAGAGCAAACTTTAACGATTCTTTGAGAGGTGGGGCCTGGGGTGCTCACTAACAGCTCTTTAAATACTGACAAGGATGTGCTATTAAGTAATACAAAGGCACTAAGTCCACATTAGCTCAGAAAGCAAAGAAACCACACCAAAGACTTCCTTAAATATTTTATATATTCCTATTCTTTTGAATATTAAAGCTCTTAAAACATATGATTTTTTTTGAAAAAGACAACAGCTGTAATAATTTTCCTCTCACCAAGAAAGCAATCTTTATCAGGAATAAAAACCCCTATGGAAATCGAAATGACAGGACGTTTCTAGCTAAGTGAACATCCAGATCTGAACACAAACCTAAATCCTATCAGATCTCACTCGAAGGAGCTCTACAAAGGCCTGGGCAACCCTGGAGATTAGCTCTTTTGTTCCAAATGTTGGCTGAGCTAAGATAATCACACTAGGCATGGAAAGAGAGAAGAGGAATGTCCCCCTGGCAGCCTCCATCAGTTTTCTTCCAGCCACAAGGTGCCTCTAGGGCAGCCCCGCTAACAAGTCCCCCATAAGAAAAGCCGGCATCCACACTGCCCCTGCCGTCCCCAAGTAGCCCCGAAGCCCATATCCCAGCCTGTGAATGGCCTTCAAATGATCCCCCAGTTGGTGGCACCCTCCACCTCTTCCCCGCTACACACACACACAAAGCCACGACAGCCTTCCCAAAGCACAAATTTGATTACATCAACCCCACTTCAAACAGTTCAGAGGCTCCCTGGTAGAGTTCTAGCCCCACCCCAGACCCTGCTCGCCCAGCCTCATCTCATTACATAGGTCCCCAGTGACCTCAGGAGCCCCCTGACCTGCTCCTACTTCCCACTTGCCTCCAGGTTCATTTTGACTGTTTCCCAAGGAAGCCTTCCCTCCCTCCAACCTCCACAATTTGTTCCTCTCTTCCTAGAACATTCTAGGCTAACTGACAACGCTAAGCTCTCAAGAAGCAAATACATTTTGCTTATTTATGTGGCTACACTCTCTCTCCCCTAGACTCACTGAAGTGCACGTGTTATGAATAAATGAATGACGGGTTGGATCTCAAAGGGACAGACATACCTGCTCTCACCCGTCCCGACCCTTTTGTCTGTAGTATATCAGAAGCAAAACCAGAAGTACCTTCCCTGAGGGTCACTTCTGTTGACACCCTTCACTGCCTACTGTGTCAGTTCTAGTAAAACTCAACTTCTTCCAAAGCCCTACACCCCGGACTCTCTCCAGTGTCCTCCCCAGCAGGGGCTCCCTCCACCCTGGACCGCACAGGGCACTCTCCCCGGGTCCCCACGCCAAAAGCCTCCAGGCCTCTGCCCGGGCTGCACCTGCGACCTGAGCCACATTCTTGACTCCTTCTCTTGGCTGACTCTTACTCTGTCCTCACAACTGAATGTACAGCCCATTTCTTCCAGGAAGTTCTCTCTGATAATGTCCTTTAAGTCTTGTCTGGGCTCTATCTATAGCAGCAGTACATGGTGACCAACTGGGTGTTTGCCCGCTCCTTTGAGACCACGAACACTTGGGAACCACGTGGGAAGGAGTGAGAGATTACAAGACAGGTGGGGGAATCAAAAAGCAGAAATCACAGCCCAAGTCCCAAATTCAAGGATACTTTCTCAGAAAAAAGTATAAAATATTTCACACGTGTGCCATTTGGCTACTATTTTTGTGGCTTGTGGACAGCAAGAACTTGGTGTTCTAGCCCAAAACCCAGGTTACATGCAAAGAAATGTATATATTCTTATCCAAAGGAAACCAGAGCTGCTCAACAACAGTTTTCATTTAGAACTGAAAGGAAATTTGATAAAGGCAATCTCTCTCTCTCTCTTCTTTCTTTTCTGGAATCATATAATTTTAGAAGTATTTGCGTGACTAACAGACGTCTACAGCCCGTGATTCTGCACTGAAGTGTTTGGGGCTGAGGAAGCCCAGATTACATTCACTCTGTAAATGCAATCACACCAACACACTGATAGGTGCCGTGAGTGGTGGAGCTGATGTTCCAAAGCAGGCAACATTATTCTGTAAGAGAACTCTAAATAGAAAGTAAGAAATGCAATGTCCTGTACTCAATTTCATTTGCTATATGGGCCATTAACTGATAGTATATCTTGACTAATGAAACCCAAAAATAAATTGTCAACTTCGATTTTCTTCATCTGACCGTTTTATGCTAACATCGGATATTAAACTCTCACTCCATATGGAAAGCTCAGGCCTACGCTGCAGCACAGTTACATCCCGTGGAAGAAAGCCGACCAAGGGAGAACTGGAGAGTTTCCCTTCAGAAGCTGCAAAGTCTGGTTTTGCACCTGTACACCATTTGCAACCACGTCATCATCAAAGGAGTTAGACGTTACCTCTCTGGGACGAAAATCACTGCGTGCTTCAGAACCATCAAAGAATGCTGAGCTTTGTGAAACAGTCCAGAGGCGCTTAAATCATACTTTTTCTGAAAGGCTCCAAAACTGACCCACTTCACCATTCCAGGTATAACAGGGAAGTACTGGAAACAGTAGAGAGAACATGCCCTTGAATTCTGACAAGGCCCTGCTTGAATCCTGCTACAGCATTTACTAGTCGCTAAATGGACCAATTCTTTAACCCCTCTGAGAAGGCTTCCCAATCCCCAAAAGGGGGCTGCCGCCGCCCACCTGGGAGGCATGGATGTGAATGAAACACGCAAGTAGGGCGGCCGACTGGTACCTGACACGGGACCTGGCTAGTTTCCCTCCGCTGCCCTTCTCCCCCTTTAAACTTGCACTGTTCCCCCGGTAACGATCAAGCCCCCGGAACAGACTGCCCGTATCTTCTGTGTATCCCTGGATACATGCCTTACCCTTAGGAGGCCAGAAAAACAACTGCCTCCTCCCAAGTCACTAACAATGTTCTTAAGAGTCTGGGTATTTTTAACTCTATTTTTCAGGGAGACTATTCCAGAATTTTGCAAGCACCATTCTCCAGGTTGGCTCCCCTCCCAGTGCCCATCCCTTCTCACCTCAGATCCTCTGTCTGACTGCCTTCTGTTCATGGGAAAGCGAGTCCGGTAAGGTGGGGCTCCCTAGGCCTCCCTCCCTCCCTCACAGGTGATTGTGACTAACTTCTCCCCACTCCTCACTGCAACTCTAGCTTCTGAGGAGTCTACCCTCCCGTACCCTGCAGCCTCTGCACCTTCCCAAGACGCACACGTGGCCACGACCCTCCCTTCAGATTTCTTCCTGGCTGGCCCTGCCCAGCCCCTGGCCCCTTAAGGATAACTGGCATTGCTTTGAAAATGGCAAACGCCACTGACTGACACACCAGAGCTGTATGGTCTGGGCTTTCCTCCAACCAAGACACAGCCCTGCCCCCCTCAGTCTCAGTCTGCAGCTCTCGAGATGATCTAATTCACATGCAAGGCTGTGAACACCAGCTAAGAATGACGACTCCCAACGTGTATCTCTAGTCCGGCTCCTTCACCTGAGCCCCAGGCTCATCGACCCGAGTGCCTCTTTGAAGTCCTAATTTGGATGACAAATGGCATCTTAAAAATGCCTCATGTCCACCATTTACTCTGGAATTCCATTCCTGTCAGGTATCTCCCAGACTCCCCATTTTAGTAACAGCCCCAGCACCCACCGAGGTGTCTGAGGTCACATTCAATTTCCACTGTTCCCTCCCCCAGGCCCTGCCCTGGAATCAGTCCTGTTATCTCCATCAATAAGCCCATCTCAACTGTAGTTCTGTAGGGACCATGGCCGGAAACACACAAGCTCACAGCATGGTGCACTAACAGTCCTCCGTAGGGTGCTCCCTGGATGGGGAGGCATCTCCTGCCGCTGGTCACCTCAGAAGGCAGTGGATTCTCACACAGGAGGCCCAGGAGAAGGGACTCAAGGTTCTCCCATGGTCTGAGCTTTGAAGGGCCCGAGGTCTGGGGGAGCTCCTAATTAGCAGACACACTTGCCAATGAGCAGATGAGGATGGGGGAACCCACGCAAGGCTGTTATCACTTCAACTCATGGGCTCTCAGGAGCCATGGGAAAGGCCTGTGTCCAGTGTACAGCCCAGCCATCACAGATCCCAGCCTGCATTTGCCAACCCGGACAGCCTAGACTCCATCTACTTGCGACACTTACTTCTGTTCTGTTCCCCACCCAGAATGTGATGGACTCATTCAGATATTCTGGCCTGTCTCAAGCGAGACAAATTCAGTGAAAAATGAAGTGTCCACATTTGGACCAGAGCATGAAAGGAGAAACAAGGCCTCATGGTCAGCATGATGGTGGTGGCCAAACAATTCCACCAGGTGAGATGAACCAGGGTAGGGTTGAGAATCCAAGGTCCTGGGTTGGACAAATCATCTTCCTTCATTGTTGACTGGGGTGTTGGGGACTGACTACCACAAACTAACGACACGTTAGGGGGCCCACGTGGTGGGCGTCAGCTGCAACAGAAACGGATTCAGCTCTTTACTGCCAACATGGGTTAAAAGTAAAGGCCGAGGCAGGAAGGTCTGCACGGCTGCTGAGGCAAACCACAGACCCAGCTCTGAATGCCCACTGGCTGGAGCAGAGAGGAAGCTACGGCCCTTTTAGCAGTCCCTTTGCCCAACAGATCCAGGTAAGCCAGCTACTTAGGAGAAGGCCATGTTGTCCTGATACTCAGAAAAACCAGCCTCGTAAAGGGAAAAAATAGTGGCATGGATTTTAGACCCAATTCTGCCCATTTATGAAGGCAAAGTAAAGTAAATGGCACGGGGAAGTTGAATGCAAAAAAAAAAAATTAAAGAACCAAACGGTGACCTCTTCCTCCAACAGCGTCCCCTGCAGCTGTCACCTCCGTGGCGGCCACATCCTCACCAGTGACCGCCGGCCAGGAAGCGACGTCACGCACGTCACACAGCGACAGCCAGGAACCGCGTGCTGAGAACGTTTGTGTAAAAGCAGGAATCGAGCAAAATGCTGCAGAGTTTGACCTTACAAGTTTAAATACTCCATGAAAAGAATCCCTGAGCAGCCGACTAA